>NW_026623568.1:319219-331884 GCF_030028575.1 Malurus melanocephalus
AGAAAGAAAGAAAGAAAGAAAGAAAGAAAGAAAGAAAGAAAGAAAGAAAGAAAGAAAGAAAGAAAGAAAGAAAGAAAGAAAGAAAGAAAGAAAGAGAAAAAGTGCAAGGTGGGGGAGGGTCCAAGAGAAAGAGATAGAGATAGAGATAGAGAGAGAGAGAGAGAGAGAGAGAGAGAAAACCACATGTGACTTTAAAAAACACTGTGAGAAAACTTTAGAAAAGAAAACTTCCATTTTATATGAGCAATAAGAGAACTATAAATTTCACAATTTTTTTTTATTTTAGAACACGATTTTGAAAGTTGCTTCTTTCATTCAAGTGAAATTCTGAGCCATTTTGTATTTTTTTATCAAATTATCCCATCTGAAGCAAAAGTCTACACACTGTAATATTTCTGTGGAAGTCAACTTTATGATAATGGTCAAATAATAATGCTGTCTTGAGGTTTTAACAAAACCAGTAATATATATATATATACTCTGTGTAAATGCTCGTTTTACTAAATATTACAGATAGAACTGGTGAATCATTTTTAGTTTCTCCATTCTAAAGACAAAACTTTTGCTAGTTCAATTTAGGATTTACAGATAAATTAAATTATATGTGTTTTCCCAGATTTAGAAGTACTCTAGCTATTTAAATCGTGATGCTCGTCAGCGTTAATCTTTCTAAATGGCTCTGCCCAAATAACCAGGTTATGCCCAGAGGATGCCTGTGTATTCCTGAATGTGATACAAAGGAACCTCAACTAGATAATTTCATACTATTACATGACAGAATGTGTCCTCAAGCAATTATCCAGGACTCGACTTTTTCTTTAGCAGCAAACTATATGGAAGCAACCTTTTTGTGGCCATCATCATGTCATCTTCTGTAAACCATGAGGATATCCTAAACTGAGTTTCCCATTTAGCCCTGCATTGTATCCTCCAATAACAGTCACTCTGTATGTTGAAGTACAGTGCAGATTTGGAATGAGCTGCTGTAGAAGACACCATTTGTTTAATTTTATTTTCATTTTAAGCCTATATTTATAATTCCTAAGCAATTGTACATTTGATATATTTTTTTTTGGCCAGGAACAGGCAAGGAACTTCAGGATACTATAAAAGATATATGCATATAAAAGCAAAAAAGCCAGAATAAAACCCTAATATGGGCATCAAGATTTAACGTGATCATTTACTCAGAGGGTTAACATGTGCTAAAATTACATACTGCATTTCCTAGCTCCACTGATGAAAACATTCACTGCTTCTATCTTTAAATAAAAAAGCAAAATAGCCTTAACCCTTTGAGGATCATATTAGCAGCAAGTTGCAATCTAAACAGAGAACAAGTATTTCAATCAATTAGGAAATTATTCTTACAAAGATTCTGTGACYACCCTTTTGTGTTCCACCCTCTCAGTGTTTACTGCTGGATAGATCAGCTGTAATCACTCCACACAGGCCTGAAGCAGTTTCAGGGTCTCAAAGGGTTAAAGCCAAGACTTTTGAGAAAAAGTGTTTTATTAAAAGGGTGAGTTAGGTGAGCGAACAGTCTCAGATGAACTTGGTGAATAGTCTTCTGATTCGGAGTTGAGTTCGGGTGGAGCTTGCTGAGCCTTATAACGTCCCTTCACATCCTGGTTGCGTCTTCGTCGGAAAACCTGCCTCTCCTTATCAAGAGCGGTGGTCTGGCAGGGGCATAAAATGAGAATAAATGAAATTAGGCTGTGTGTGAAATGCAGAGGTAATGAAAACCATGAGGTTTTATGTGGCCTGCAAATACCAGGGATAATAAATGTTCAGATAAAATTAAATCTGCTCTGTCTCAGTCAGGTCTGAAAGGTTGAGCCCACAACACAGCTAAACGCTTTAAATAGTGCATTTCCCAAACAATAAGAGGTAGCATGACATCATCAAGCAGATACAGTGCCATATATATGGATGCCATATGTTCTACTTCTGGATGTTATTAATTTCATCCTTTAACAGATTCAAATTTCAAGCCAAATACCAAGTGACCTTCCCCCCATACTTCAAGTATAAATCTGTTTCTACAGGCAAGGCAGAGATGTACACTTGTCTTTGATTTGACCTAATGAAGGCTGATACACACTCACCCATGTTCAAGTCAGTGCAATCAGCTAACAAAGATGGATCGTGATGAAGTTGTCAGACAAGAGAGAAAAACAAACACCGAGGGGAGCTAGCCCAGCTCCTTGACACGTCATGCCACTCATGGATGTTCTTAGGGAGAACGCTGAAAAGCTGTGACGTAAAGACCTATTTAGCCTGACCACACTGTCTCTTCCTGTTAACCAAGGTCTACTGAATTCAATAATCTGCTAATTTTATCTTTGTCTGGCCAAGGTATCCAGGAATGGGAAAGAACAATATTTACTCGATGTGTGTTATTTTTTGATCATTCTGACATTATTGAGAATGCAATCCTTAATAAGATGGCTGTAACTTCTAGCCACATTCTTTCTTCTGCTTTTCTGGTGCATTTACGAGGTGAGACTTGCAACCCAAGTAAGGGTAGCTCTAGTCTGACTATTAATTTCAAGCACAGGACTGGGTTTTGCTGTGTTCTTGATTATGGGATGTTAGACTGCAGTCCCTGAAGTCACTGTAAAATTGCAAGTTCAACAGGATGGCCTTGATTCAGCAAGAGCACTTTGACATGTAGTTAGCTGCTTCTGAAGCAGGGCTGCCCTCTTATATCACAACCCATGACTGTTTTGGAAAAAGCAAAACGGGAAAAGGCAGGTGACCAGTAAGATGACCTAGAAAATGCAACTAAATATCTGATCATGGCACTGGAAGCAAAGATAACTTTGAGAACTGAATAGGTTTCACTCATAAGGCTTGTAAAATTTGTCCCTATAATGAAAAGGTCTATTGAAAGGAATGCAGCCCAAAGGTTATTCTGCTTCAAAGGATTTATTGTATTCTCTTAAGATATGCATGACTGATTTMTCGAGGAAATTTACCAGTTACAGTGTGAGCTGCATAGGAGAGCAGAGATGTATTTATAGCCAACAAATTTTTGAGACTAAAATGAAAATTAAATCCATCATACTGGTACAGAATAGCATTATAGCAATCCATGCTTTCAAATAATGCAACTAGCATTCAATAATGTTGCAACAGAGACAGAAAGATGGACAGGAGTACAGAACTAGTATAGCAAATGGATTTAGTTAGGCTATATTGCTGAACTATTATTTTTGTGTCTAGAACCTATACAGCACTACTTTAAAAGGGCAAAATTATCTACTTCATATATTCCTATATATCCCTATATTTTAAATAATAATTGCTGCAAAATCCAATAGTTTTCATCTGCCGAAAATGTCTTTGTTTACTGCTATCTTTTGGTTAAGAGCTGTAATTACTATTTTCAATGCCTTCTATGCTTCTTAGCCTTGAACCAATTCAGTTTTTGATTATTTTTAATGTGAAACAGAAGAATACCTAAATCTTTTACACACAGTGAATGTACTGCTTACAGTATGTAATTTTGTGTGAAAATTGAAAAGAATGGCATATATTACCACTCTATAAAATACAGATTTTCATTTAAAGGGTATTTTTTTATGCTTACAGGAAATTTATTTATTTAAAGTCTAAATCACATCACATCATCCTGTGGTAATAGATATTGTCCCCTGAGAAGGGGAGAATTCAACATTTCTGGTCGAATAAATAAAAATACTTGTATTAAATTCAGAATTTATTTTTAAAACTCGCTACATGAGAATAGCAAATGTATATGTGAAATCTGAACGTTTTARAATTTAGAAAACTTACAAACAAGAGCATGTATAAGAAATTTTTTAAAATTTTTTCCTAGGATATTGCTTTTTATAAAGAACAAAGAAAACTAGGTACCAGGACATCTTTTTAAAAATGCCTTTAAAAATAAACCCCAAGACATTATCTTTCTATGATTGTTGTACAAGCTTTAGAGATTTTCTTTAAATCTGTTTGTTTAAATATACATAAAAGCATTCCTTGCCGCAATAATAAAAGATGTAATGCAAAAAGCCCCCAACAGTCTCACATAATCTAGCACCTTATGCTGTTGCAGTTTGCAGAACCAAATATTTCTGGCTTTCTGATCCTTCAGAAACTTCCTGAGATATTTTGTGACTGTTTTTCTTTACATTTTTATGCAGTGTTTGCCCTGGATTTGATCTAATCAGTCTTTGTAAAGATATGCTTCTAGACTCCAGAGCATTATTGTGGTTACTCTCCTGGGCTGAGAGACATCCAGAGTCTTTCTCACCCAATAAGCTTATTGAATGAAGAGGTACAAAGTCCCAGAGAGTCAAAGAAGTCAGTATTTATCTGTGAAAGCAAAAATTCTCAGGTCATATTCCACTGTTTAGTGTTTACCATGTCAGAACTACAAAAYGAGGCACTTGTGGCCACAGCTGCTCAGGCCCTATGGCACTCGCAAGAACAGGCTTATTTTGCCCAGTGTTCCAATGACACTTGACACTTCCAGTCTGTAATACATTGCTGATGGTATTGTGGCTCTGCACTTTTCAAAAATGTTTTTTTTTTTTTCATTTAATGATGTTGCCGTTCCTTTTTACCTCAAAAGCATTTCAAAATATGATAGATCCATCTTTTGGAATGCAGAGAAGATGGTATGATAGATACATTTGAGTATTGACTCCATGTGTTCTGTAAACGTCATTTTCCCCTACTGCACTTCCTTGTGCATGTGGACATATTCCAAAAATCAACTTCTTCATTATTATTTATGTTTTTGTGAAAAAAAGGTCTTATACACATTGCTTTCTTTTAACAGATATATTGTTTCACCTGCTATTTATCTGGGTGGTTTGCCCATGCATGAACCAGTCCATTATGGATTTTCAGGGCATTTTCTACTTCAAGTTCCTCTTTCAGGAACTGAAATAGAGGATCTGAAGTGYACCTACGCTTCACAGGGCTACAAATCCCAGATTTTCATTATCACATTTTGACATTTTATTTTTCCCGGCTCTAGGCTAGAGACTGAGAACTTTGAGCACTATATAAGAGCAATGGCAACCAAAATGTAAAGAGAGCATTCTTATCTAAGATTTAAGCTGTCCTCCTGAAATCCATATGTGAAAATGTAGAGCTTCTTATCCAGGAGCAGATAAATGGATTACCTCTAATAGTTTGGTGCTGATGGGTCTGAAGTACTTCATTAAGCAGTAATGTATTTTGCATCAACATTTAGTAATCCTGACATCCAGTACCAAATGGTTAGCAAGACATTTTTGGAAATGCATTTAGTTTGTAGAAACACAGGATTACTATTATTTGAAAATCTTTTTTTTTGTCATTGACATATTAAGGTGCAGTCAGGATTTTTCCTTAAAGACTGACTTCATCCTGATTTCTGCTACTTGAAGTTACAGGACTCCTGAGCCATGAAAATTCTTTTTTTTTATCTTGGAAAACATGGCACTGTGTGTTTATGAACAGATTTTCAAAAACTACAACTGCTTTAATATACAGGTTGGATTTGCAATGGGAAGCACCTTATTTCAGTTGTGGGCTGATATTTTCTGTCAGGTCAGTAATTACTGGATTGAAGTAATTGCATTTTATGAAAGCGAGCAGTGACTGTTATTGTCTTCACTTGTCTTAATTTACTGCTGGGYACCAAATATAGATATATATTAGTTTCATTAATAAAAGAACATTAATGAGCATTTTGCCTCTTAGTCCATACATTATTCATACCAGCCAGGAGACTAAACTGGGGATGCAGCTGTTCACACATTAATCCAAGAAACCTTTCCCTTTGCTCGCTGTTATTCTGCAGGAACATACTTGCAATTTGTTAGCAACTTTAGTGAAGCTTTGTTTAGCTTGTGGAATGAGATGAATATATGTATTGAAACACAGGTATTTTTCTTCCAGTACATTCTTTTCTATCCACAGTTTTATGCAAAAATTTGAATGTTCACACCTAGATAAGTTTATCTTATTTCCTTAAACCTCTGGATAGTGACCTCTATACAGTGACAGGTTTTCTTGCTGTAAAAATGATCATGAAACATTGCTTGTGGCATAAGCCAGGCAGCCCTTCAGTCTTATCTTTTTTTATTTCTTTTCCATGGGTTTCTCAGGTAATATATATATATATATATTTATATATATATACACTATATATATTTTTATATATATATATATATATATATGTGTGTGATTGATTCATGAATCAAAACACTTTTTTTGAGAGTACTTCAAACTTGGCAATACATATCAGTCCAGGAGCGAGACACTCATGGTATTTTTAGTTCCTCAGGCACAAAGTGTAACTCAGTCAAGTTACACAGTGATTTGGAGACGTGCAAATGACCACATCAAAGGGACAAATTAATCGAGTGGTTATGAACCCAGACCTCCAAATATAAAAGGCCAATGCTTTAGCATACCATGTAATTTCGGCATGAAATTTAGCTAAAATGAAAGTAAAAAAGAAAACCAAATCAATTTGATATATGCTTTGTACTGTATTGGTGAGTGAATACRAAGACAAGTATTCTATATATATATAACTGTGAAATTCATCTAGCTGTGTTTAAGTTTGTGTTTACTCTCTGACATTCCCCCTTTTTAGAGACACAATTCCTCAGCTGGTTTCAATTACATGTGGAAGAGTTAGTGCCAAGTTGTTCGCACCAGTGAATTTTATTTATAGTTTTTAAATCAGTAGTGTTTTTTTACTCAAAGATTGGGAGAAGAGATTTTAAATTGTTTTAGATATCTGCCTATATTTACTAATATTCAGTTTACAGAGGGTTTTATGTTAGTATAAATGGAACTTTACAGATAGCAAGCCTGATTCCCAGCTTTCTTATCCCATAATCAAGATGTCTGGCTGTAACTTTTGACTTGAAACTGTATTGCATCCACTTGGGACAGCCACAGGTGTAAGTAACTGAACAGATGCAAGGTAATGTGAACTAGGAACCCAACATTGAGGATGGAACTATGCATTTTCAGATGAGTTATTCGGCTACATTTTTAACTGTGACAGAGATAACTGTATTTTAAAAATCCAGTATTTTAGGAATTCAATAAATTCAATTGACCAGATTGATGATTCTGTTACACATCCAATGTAACTCATCTCCTTTCTATTGTCATTATTTAGATAGATCATTAATGACTTTTCCATACACTTCCTGGACAAATAAAGTCCATTTAGCTTTCCTAGAGTGTCTTGGGTTTATAGAAAATAACACACCCTAATCATTTACACTAATATATAAAATGCTATAACTACTGACATTTTCTACTAATATGTTATGTATGCAACCACTGTCAGATGCAACCACTGTCAGATGCAACCACTCTGGTGATCCTTTGATATTCTGAATCAGCTCAATCTTCAGGGTTTTAACTGGGAACTCCAGGACTTGTCCCCTGCTGATGCTTCTTTGGTCTTTACTGCACTTCTGATTGCAGGACTGATGCTCCAACAACATTTGGTGTATTGATTTTAAAACATGTATTAGTCTGGGGTCCAAATGATTTTACTGATTTGGTTCCTGTGTTTTGCCTGATCCTCATATTCTAGGAACTGTGAAAGATTTTCCAGGCATTAGTGCTGATGCCAGCTACAACAACTACTGCTGTACGTAAAAAATCCTATCACTTTTCCATGCATTATCCCTCGGAAAGGGAATAAAAGAGGAAGCAGAATATGCTCAGAAAAATTAGAATTTTGAAGGACTTTGAAAAGAGAAGTCTTTCAGGTGGAGTAAAGACAAGGTTTTCTTGTTATTGAGGGAGGAAATAGTGCCATTTAAAAAGAAGACTTCTAGAAACTATAGAGGAAAACAAAAGAGGAGTGCAGAAGAAACAAGTAGCTTAACATGAACAAAGGGAGCATTACATTTTCCTTGGGACATGGTTTCATTTTTTGCTGTAGTTGTGAATTCAGATTAATTTTCATGGGCCTGTGATAAATTATTTGTTTTATAGATSTGAATTGATGAACCTTTTCATATGTTTTGCATCTGTGCCACTAACAACTAAACACTTGCTACACTGAAATGGTTTTATTTAGACTAAAATGTTGGTCACCACAACAGCTGTATGTTTCTGGGAGATGAGAGAGGCCCAAACACAGGGCAATGCTTGGGCAATGCTTGGTACCTCCTCATAGAGGATTTCCTAATTAAGCATCCATGCCTAGGAGCCCTGCTCTCCCAATCTGCCTTTCCACACTAGGTGCACAGTTTAAAAAAACCTAATTATCAACATTGTTGTTACTGCCCCCAGCTGGAAAACAGCAGTTTATGTATGAATACGAGAGATTATCGCCCATCTGCTCCAGCCTATTATTCAGAGATGTGTCATTTTGTATGCTGATGGCAGCCATTACTAGTGCTTCAGTCAAACGACTTTTTTTTTTTTTTATAGCTTTATTTATTTATCAAGTTGCAGAACTTGAGCCTTCCCCCCTACCTCTTCAAAATGCATATGGTTTGCTTCAAAACTTGGACTATGCAATTAAACTGAGTCAAGGCCAATCTGAGGAGATGTTCACTTTGCTCACAGGCTTCTGTTTCTGGTGATCTGCTCCCCCTGAAGCAAGGGTTTGAAAAGATCCAAACATTGTGTATAGCAATTGGAAAGACTTCTTTTGTTGTTTGTTTGGTTTTTGGKTTTTTTTTGTTTGTTTGTTTTTTGGTTTTTTTTTTTGTTTGTTTTTTTTGTTTTTTTGTTGGATGTAAAATAAAAGTAGAACATCAGAGAAGGAGTGTAAACTGACCATGGATAGCAACTAAACTCCAGGAGGATGTAATGTCCCCCACCATTTTCACAGGGCAGGCATTAAATTTTGACTCTTTGTCAAAGTTCTGCTTGACAGAAAATGCTGTCTTTCCTTCTGCAGCAGAAAAGAAAAAATCCTCTAATAATTTCAAACCTACAGTCAGCTAAAGCTGGRCACTGAGGCCCCAAAACCAAGGAACACATGCTGGGTTGCTGTTGGGGCTGCAACCTTCAAAGCGTGATGCCAAGTGCCAAGACAGGTCAGCAGGTCCTGCTGTGCCCTGGCAGGTCATGGTAGACTTGTAGCCACTAGCACAGGTGTGATAGCCTGGAATTAGAAGAATAACAGGTACTGCTGCACACTCCAGCATTTGGAGTGAGAGCCTTTCTCACTTTTTGCTAGCCAGCGTTCAACTCATGAATTGGAATGACTTTTCTACTTCTTGCCTGAAAAAGAGGCTTCTTTTTGAGTTTRGGTTTGTTTTGTTTTTCTTTCCCCAGAACATCCATATCARTAACTGATACACTGATACAGCCTCAGTGTGTGCTCAGGGAACTGTTCCATTTTATGGAAAGCGTGCTGTAGCCCGATCCATGCACTTGGTGAAATGATCCAGGGTGGGAGTTTTACTTTACTGGAAGCACTTGCAGTGACCATCTCTGCTGTTTTGCTAAAGTGGTTAATTTGCTGAGTTTTTACAAATCCCTCACAAGACAAGTTTTTAAAGGCAGTGTTAGAAAACACAGGTCTCACAGTAAACTTATAAAAATTTCTCCAGCTATCAAAATGTAGGTCTTGTGAGTAATAGGAAAAAAGACAGCAAGTAACCACCTGATTAAAATTCCAGGGTTCTGCATTTATTGAGGGGGTATGTGGGCCTCTTGTGGACTATCAGACCTGGAACCCTCCTTGTCCCCACTCCAAAACAAGCCCATCCCACCCAGAGCCCCATTTAATCATACAGGTTCAGCCAGCTAACAACAACCCTGGCACGGTTACACGATGAAGAAAAATATATTCAAGAGACTCATGCAATATTAAAAAAAAAAAATCAAATCAAAATAAATAGGTATCAGAAAGGTTTTAGAAAGAAAAGAGAAGGAATGCATTGTTAGAAACACAAGCTTACCAGCACATACAATGCATTATATTTCAGTGAACTTGGGAGAGTTTCTATGCCCGTGTTATGCAAATGCATTGTTCAATCTAAGGTAAGGATTGTGTTTAGTGGGTTTAAAATGACAGTATATAGCTCCACGTCTTGCATGGAAAAAGAGGAAAATATATGCTGAGAGCCTGTTGCCGCTCCGTGTGTTTTGAAACAGGAGCACAGGGGAAGCAGATGCCTTAACAAGCAGTGGGGAGGGGGAGGGTGCGTACTTCAGCATATCTGTGGGTTTTCTATATACACTGTCCTTTTAACTATAGGGGAGGTCGGTGAGCATGTGCAATGGAGAGAAAGCTGGCAATGTGGGTGTGAGGGATGGGTGAAGAAAGGGAATGAGTGGGTGTGGCATCTCAATCAAGATTAAAACGAAACTGATAAAGCAGCATATGGACCGGATAACAAATCAAAAAGCATGTTTATCCACTGAAGGAACTGGTTAATGGAGACTGCCAGCACGTTGCCATGGAAACACTGACTGTTGGCGCTGCACCATCTCATACCTTATCCAATACATTCCTGGTTGTTGGTAGTAGTCCAAAGACCCTGATCTCTTGATGGTAAACTCGTGGTCCAGCTGAGCAGAGAGAAATGGGCAACTCAGTGGATCAACATTAGGCTAGAGAATTCAGACTCCAGAGCAAGCTGTTCCTTATTTAGTGCATATTTACTGTTTTCATTTTCAGAAGGCTCTTATCTAATATCCTAAAGCTAAGTACCATAGAAGAAAAAGAAAAAAAAAGGTAAAGAAATAGAAATATACTAATTCTAGATTTGGTCTTGCCAAATTGGAAGCTAGTTTATTCAACCTAAAATGGAGTTTGTCAATAGGTTACTTAATGCAGAATGCTTTCATTTAAAAGTCTGACAAATATCTCATTACCTCCAAAGACAGTAGTGCCCTTTTATGTTGCACATACCAGTAATAGAATATCATCTTTTGCAATTAAACTGAGAAGTTTAATAATAATAATTTWAAAAAAATTAAATGCAGTGCAACCATTACAGGGAGCAGGCTAGACAGACTACACAAGGCTTAAATTAGACTGCTTCGTAATCATGGAATGTGCAAAGATGAAAAGAATCAAGTTTTGATACCCCATCAATCACGGTAATTCATTTCTAAAAATGTGTTAACCTTGGAGAGTAGGACTACTCAGAGCCATGAATAACATTGTTTATCATTTCAACTTACACCTCATGCTCAAAAAGATAACAGTACAAACCTATTTGGTTTAAAATTGCACCAATTAAAGTCAAAATGGAAATGAACTTAATATTGTGTCCAGGAAATTGTGCTGGTYATATTACTTAAAGAATACAGATCTTTCAAGTTTACTTTACCATTAGCAAAATCATGTGCATAGGARCAAAGAAAATGTGCTCTTTTCCCTAACCCTTCTGTGCTGCACTAACAGACAGTGTGAAGACATCATTTAGCTGAATTAAATGAAATTTTGGGGGAAAAAATCTTGACCTAGACACTCTGACTGCTTTAAAACTGTTGCAAAGATTTTCAGATTTTTGCCTGATGAAGGGATAAGGCCTTTTTGCTTCAATAAGAGTGTGGCATATATTTCCAATACTGATGACAGTTTCTAATTCTAAATTAAAAAAAAAAAAAAAAAGCAGTACAACACATTTCCAGACACCAATCACTTCAAGGGAAGTTAGGAACTAACCGTAAATTTAAATTTTTCTTGATGACTCCCCTGCAACTGCAGAATTTAATAATTTATTCCCTTTAGTAAAAACAATACCTCTTTCATCTTATTTAGAATTATTTAAAGGACGTTTCCTGTTTAAAACCATGGGTACCTCGTACCTAGAGTTAAATTTGTGTTGGCTAAACTACACTGGTCTGCTATTGCCATCTACTGGCTTCCTTGTATGCTGCACATAAAACACACAAAAGGGACGTTTTCCTAAAAAGCAGATCAAAAATATTGCCCTACAATCGCATACACAAAAATTAATTCAGAGAAAACGGGGAGGGTCGCTCCCTAACACGAGCTGAAACAATTCTGGCGGTGTGGAATCCTGCCACGAGAATCCCAACAGTGGACAGTGATCCCAAGACAACACAGACAGTTGATGTGAAGGGACAGCCAAGACACATGTTCAGCTTTGAGACAAGCAAGACTTACAGGCTAAGCTTGGCTTCTCTTCCACATCACCCAAGAAATCTCAAAATTTCACTTGGCATTGGTACTTTTAAAATCAGCAGAAAGCCGAGCAATGACCCACCCGCTGCCTGGACATGACCCAGGGAGCAGAAGGGAGCTGCACCAACTTTCTGTGCAGCTTTTCTCCTTTGTTATTCTGCTTGGTTCCTCTGCATCTCCAGCTGGAGTTTGCTCCCATTGCCAAGACAGAGACCTCATACAACCTCAACATCAGATTAGCATCAGTCTTTTCCTCTGTCTCAGCAATGGAAAAGTACAAACACAAAAGTGATGACATACAGTCTAAGCTTTAACACTTCAGACAAGGACACGTATCAAACGATGCTCAGTTCATACAAGGAATTACAGCACACCTTTTGATTGCAGAAGCATTCTTGAAGAGAGATTTGTGCTCTTAGTCACTCTAGCCACTGTCACATACAGCCACAGGGAGTTGTTTCGTGGCCAAACCAAAAAAAAAGCCAAAATTTCCATCCTTGGAGAATAGAAGGAAGTATTTTGTGGTTTGGTCCTAGAGGACTCACAT
>NW_026623568.1:331904-352977 GCF_030028575.1 Malurus melanocephalus
AAAAAAAAGAAATCTGCCCCCAAATTTAAAAAAGACTAGTGAATAGAAGTCTGGGTTTATGTTCTTACTGCAATGCCTTTTATAAACAGCGTCACAACTAAAAACTTCTGCTCTTATTGAAAGGCTGTATGAGAAACATGATCCTGAAAATATTTTGGCACATGCTTGAGAGTAATGTAGCCATTCTGGCACAGACTGAGGGGCACTAGCCCAGCCCCTGTCTCCCACAGAGACCAGTAGTCAATGCCTGTGACAAGAGTTTAAGAACAGGGCAAGTAAAGTAATATTTCTCCTACACTCTCTCATCAGCAAGCAATGTATTTTAGGGACTTGCTAATTCTCTTGCTGTTTTAAAAGCTAGCTCTCCAATTAAAATTTTGCTGGCAAAGCTATGTTGGTTCAGGGGAGTTTCTTCCCAACTGACATAGTTACCCCAGCAGAACTTTTAATGATGTATTACTGTATCAACAGAAAATTCTCTTTGCTTGTATAGTTAATTCTGTTTGAGCAATCGTTCTACTAGATCAGCAAAGGAACTGCTTTGCTAGGCATGCACACGTTCATTAGAGTAGTTCGTCCAAACTGACAAATCCTTTCAAATATGGACAAACTTGAAGTCTGGACACATGCACGAAGAATTAGGTTGTCTCCGGCTTGGATGGTCAAAGACAACTTTTACTGAGATTACCACATCAATAAAGCAGACACAAGTCTGAACCAAAGGATTCAACRCAATTTGGACATTGCTGAAGGAAGCAGTAGCCACAGTAGATGTTTGCAAATCACATGTGGCTTCAAACTTCCAGTCAAGCTGACCACAGACATATTTTTAGGAACTAAATTTTCGTATTATAGTCTTAATTGGTGCATATGGTAAATACTCCTTAAGATCTTCGAGGTGTGTTACTTCTTWCCATAGGAAAAAACAGGCATATAATACAATATCATATCATACCAATGTGAGGACAAACTAAGAACTAAATACCACATATTAACGATCTCTGCACATAAACAGAGTTATAAAACTCAAAATAATGGTAATATTTATATTTCATACAATTAAGTAAGCTATAGAAATAGAAGCACATATAAACACATTTTCACAAACACAGACAGATGTGTTATATAATATATATAGAAGGCAACTCTATATATTATATACACAAGCACTCTCTCAAAAAGTATGTAAACATACAGGCAGGYACAATCCCCCAGTATTTTTATAGAAAATACAGTTAGTGCATGTCTTTAGTGCCAAACAATACATTACAGCATCTATACATACTTAGAAAGTTCTAAATCTAGAGCAATCTTTGTTAATAGGATTTAATTTTAGCTTATTTGAGATTTCACAGCTAAAGGTAGATTCCCAAACATAAAACCCTGGTGACATGCATGTCAAATTTATATTAAATAGACTTCCAAATGTAGAAACAACATTTAAAGTCATTGTTGTTTTGCTTTTGGCTTTCTCTTACGCATTAAATTATTTTTGCAGAAAACAAAACTAATTTATTTGTAAAATTGAAGTTATCTAGCATTCTGAAACATTATCAAAACACTAAAGAAGCCTATACTTCCCCATCTCTTCCCATAATCAAACCACTTTCTGAATTATGTAAAAGTATTCTGAACATTTCTACTTTATAGGCCAAGTTGCAGAATCAGTCATGTCAGAACATAAAGTTTGCCCACAGAGATGGTCAAGAAAAATAATCTGTTAAATTTCCAAACACTAAAAAGTAAACAAAAGCCATTAAGAATATAMTTAAACATACACTTTTCCCCCTTATTTAGAAAGTTTTACAGTGGACAGATTCACTACAGTGCCTTTTTCATTACTCAAGTGTTAAACGTCTGCAAACAATTCCTTAGCAAAGCAACTGAGGCAAATAAAAAAAGAGGGCAGGGAAATTGAAAACATAAAGGAGGCAAGGGATGGATGAGGACAGAGGCATCATTTCTTGCATTTAAGCTTTGAAGTCATTAGCATGGAGGATCTGAGCAGTAATTCTCATGGACAAGCGTGCTGGCAGTCCATTCAATAAGAACACGGTTTCAGCTATTCTATAAAGAACATACCTGCAGTTCAGATGAGCAATGGGTATGTGATGTTTTAGTTGTGGGAGAGTTGCTGCAGTATTATTGCTTAAAAATGAAAATAAATAAATGCTGGCTATGTTAGCTGATGACTGAGAAAATCTAGGAAAAGCATGAGGAACAACTTGCTTCCATGTCGAGGACATTCAGGATACGAAAGAGTAAAGAAAAAAATATGAGAGAGGCACACTTGAAATTTTAAGTACTTATACCAAGTAACTTTGAGAGAGTATCCGTTTTGCTGCACAAGCACTTCACACCTGTGAGCCAGATTGCGTGTGCTGAGCTGACTTTACTTCACGCTGATTTAACTCAACACTGGAGGGGCTGAGCTGAGAAATATGAAAGTGGAAACAGTACAAGAAAGTGTACRTATGCAGTCACATCACCTGCAATTTATGGAAGCTGGGAATGAACACTGCGTAATCTGATATGGGAATGGTTACGTTTAACATGTCACATTTTTAGTGACTCTTTGGAGTGTTCACATTACTATGAGTAATAARGGAAAGCTTACAAACACAAGCAGATGTATAAAAAATGTGAAGGATGTGCATGTTATTATTCAATGGCATTATTGTGAAAAATCTCATTATATGCCGAATACATCTGTGTCCGTGTATATATAATGCACATGTTCATCTGTGAGGGAAAAATACAATTGTATGTGGTGTATATTCCACTGAGGATGCCATTGAAACCTCAGTAAAGCTTGGTCAAAGTTTTTGGTCAAGCTTTGTTTCAGACACTCTGACACATTCAAACCTAGAATGGYTTCACTGGAATTGCAACATGACAGAAGGCAGCAAGAAGTTCCATTAAGTCTTCACCCTAGCAAATACTTCTGCTGAAAGGGAAGCAACTTGTGTGTAGCTCTACAATAAAATGCTGCTGCTTAGTGAAATGTGAACTGGCTAGACTCATGTAAACCATGAAGGCAGTAGTGAGGCATCGTAGCKCTCTTTCATGTCTTCAAAGAGGAGAGGCTTAGGCTGCCATACAGATTTTCAGTTAAATTTCGAAGTGGTGCTGTCCTTCTGCTACAATCTCTGTGTGGATTCAGTCTGTACGATGGGTCTGCTGCGAAGTAAAATGTCATGATCCCACAGTGCAAACTGGTGAATTTACATTGGAGTTAGGTCCATTGATCTTCTGGTCAAATGTGGAACTGTGTACTGTGTGTACAGTTATATCTCCTAGAAGTGTTCAACAATGTGACTCACAAGGAGAATCAAAAGAGAAGTGCAGAACACCAGTCTAATTATGCTTATATTAATTAAATTCTAGAATTACCTAAAGATTAACCCTTTCTGGTTTCTTTTGGTGTCCTAAACACATACTGTCTGGCGGGCACATAAATATGTTACATCTGTGTATTTCAGATGCTTACTGCTATGACAGAAACTCCAGCTGCTGTGCTGTTCAGCTTAGGGCCTGTGTTGAAATGCTTCTTTATCTTCCCAGCTACCGAGAGCTGATGCTCATTCTCTGGAAGGCCATCATCCTGCAAATAAATAAAGCAAAATACAACTTCAGAGATGAAAGATGTAAAAAAGAAGGAATTGTGAGGTGATTCTGATAGTGCTAATCAATTCAGAAAGTTTTACAAGAAGTTTGTATTAAAATATGGGTCAATCATTGTCTCCATTGAAATATTTAAGGTGAACATATTATGACACCGAGCAATCTCTCTCTTCTTCTTTACCCAATATTTTCTTCTCAAACTTTAGGTAATGTTCATTAATAATAATTGTTATTAATTTCATTTTTCTTTCCACTAAGTCTTAATTACCACACCTAGTTATTTTTATGTCAGTTAATATTTCAAACCCTGAGGAACTCGGTTGTATTAAAGATTCTGTTTACTCATCACATAAACTTAATGATAAATACCTCAAAATTTAAAAAGTGGCCAAGATATTGCAAGAACACATGTTCAGCTTTGAAACAAGCAAAATTTACAGTCTGAGGAGAAACCCCAGCAGAGAGAAGGGAGTTTGCGGTTTTGGGCAGGTCTGCAGATGAATTCAAGCTCGAGAAAAGAGAGCTTTTAGAAATTGTAGGACAGGTCCTTATGTCAGAAAAATGTGCTCGGTGAGACTTCCCCACTAACAGAATATGCAATATTTCAGGCAACCATATGCAGAATCGGTGGAGTAGGGAACAAAATGTAGARCAGGCAAAATATGCAGGGTATCAGGTCACTGACCACGTGCCATTCCTGACTGGTGCTGCACGGTATGTACAGCTATGAGGAGTTGAAAAAATTCTTGAACTCCACTTAGGCAAAATTCTAGCAGAATGCAGGCAAATGAGATAAGGTCAGAATAGTGGAAGATGACAGCCACTTTTTTTCAGATTTTTCAGACATTAAGAGTGCACTTAAAGAGTTACAGAGCTGCTGCAGTAAATCACGAATTCAGTGAGCATATGGGAATTTTAGGGAGGTTGGTAGGGTTTGTTATTTATTTAGCTTGGGGAGTTTGTGTTTAGAGATCCCTTACTCACCCCTTAAAAAAATGTCTCAGCTGGCAAAATATGGTCAAGTGCACACAGCTGCAAAGCACAAAACAAAACAATACAACCCAGTAGCTGATTATTGTCTAGCACTGGGGAGTCCTGGCTCAGTGGTACATGACCCCTAAAAATAACCTTCTTTCCACTGACCTTGCCTTTCCCAGAAGAAAGCTAGTCTGTAAAGTGAACCCCTCTTCACGAGAGGAGGGAAAAAAATAAAATAATTCTCTTGGCTTTCTTGACATGAAAGCCTGCCAAGGGTTCATGTCATCTTGACAAAAACTAAATTACCTAGAAGACAATAGTTACCAAGACTGTGATCATATTTTATTGGTCAAGCACCACACCCACAGTTCCAGTGGCAACATGCCAGAGACACAGAGTTTGGGCTCCAACTTTTAGATGAAATTCCTTTAGCTCAATTTAAGATGCAGCATAGGGATATATCAGAATTCCTCTATTATTGCTAAGTTTTTATTATGACTGTTGATGCCACCTGATGTTTAGTAGTTATCTTTTATTGAAACATGCTTTATAAACAAATCAATATATATTAAGCTGGCTCCTGCAATCACTTCAGTCAGCAACAAAATAGATAGCTATTGAGGGTGAGAGATGACAGCTGTTTAACTAAATACAAAACAAGCTGCTCTGCAGCTTTAAAAGGCAAGTGGAAAAAAAACAACATCAAATATCAAACTGATCAGAATCAGCAGATTAAGGTACAAAATTGGAGAACAGGATAAACACTGCTTACAAGAATATCATTGGGCTGCTATATGGATGGAAGGGATGTCAAATCTGGAGAGATTAACTGCTTCTCTTCCCTGCTTTCAGTCTTTGCTTTTTACAGTGGATTAGGATCACAAAATTTCATCCCRACATTGGCAGTAATCATAAGATTTTTTTCAAAGATGACCAGTAATTTTTCCTGTTCCATCTGGGAACTTTAAAGAGCCACGAGCTGCAGAAAATATTGACTCCTGATACTCTGAAAGAGGAGCTCTCTGTGTACACCTAAAGAGCTGAGCAGTCAAAAAAGTTTGAAAACTGGTCTAGAATTTGAGTTTTCACATGGACAACATAAACTGCTTGGAATGCTGAAATATTTTAGGTTTTTGGTTTGGGGTATTGTCATGGTTTTACTTGGTCCGATTTTTGGTGGTGGGGGGATGCGACCAAGAAACCACAAAGATGGCTCCTGTGAAGAGGTTCTAGAAACTTTCTCCTTCTTCTCCAGCAAAAGGAGCCCAACCCCCTGTGTTTCAAAGCCAATCCATCATGGCTCTGAGGTTGATGGACAGGCTGATCATCAGGCCTGGGCCAATTGCACAGGTTGGTTACACCTCTGTGATGACGTATTGTCTTGTACTTAGGAAAGAATTTAAAAACAAGATAGGAGTGGCCGCCATGTAGTCCTTAGGCTGTTAGTATGTAGTTTTAGTATCATGCACTGGGGAAAAACAGAGCAGGAGGGTGAGGAGATGTAARAAAAAAATGGAGACCAAAGATCACAGTAAGGAGAAGATTGGATGGTTGCTGTGCTGTGCTGTTGTTCTTGAACAGGGAGGAAATAAGTTGTTCTCGAAAGGACTATTTCATCAATGAGAGACCTGTATAGAAAAGGAGAGCAACCTTGCTCTGAGGAAAAAAAAACCAAAACCTGGCCTTTGAGGACTGGACTGAACTGATCAGGAGGCAAAAAGAGGGAAGAGGCTTGGCCCCCCCCACGATGTTTGAAACGAGTTGATGCTAAGAAGAAAATGAGTTCTGCGGGGAGGGAGAGATGCCCCCGCTCAAGCAAGTGAAGCTGTGTTCTGCCAGGAGATTTGTGATAGTGGTTTTACGCCGCTGAAACAACGCAGTTTGGCCTTGAAGGATATTCTTTCTTTTCTCCTATGAGGTAAAGAAAATACTCCCTCGCCACCAGCAGTTATACACTGACTGTTCTTGGGAAAAAAACGTCCACAGCTTGRAGCTGTAAGAACACTTCTCCTATGATGCTGGACAACAACTGTAATGAGTAGTTTGATCTATGTTAGACTTCCATTCCCGCCCCSCTTTGTGTGCGGGAAAACATGGGGGTGGGGGGTGGGGAGTAGAGAGGGAGAACCTGGGAAAGGGACGGGTCCCGGAAAGGATAACAGGTGTCTTAAAATGTCCGKTTTTATTTTTCTTCTCCTTGTGAATTTGTCCCTATCTTTGTTCCCCTCCCCAGTGCTGTAGTATTCTTAGTAGTTTGTAGTAATAAATCTGTTTTGCAACTTAAGTTATTCAGCCTGTCTGATCATTCTCTGGAGCATATACATATCTTCTCTCAATTATGTTATGTTATCAGAAAGCCATAAATTTTCRTGTTAATTGAGCTTTTGCTCTCCCTTCTCCCTCTCTGGTGGGGGGAAGGGAGGGAACATCATGGGTGCAGTGCTTTGTGGCTTTCAGCACAGTCCAAACCACAGCATTTTTGGTGCCGTGACTCGGATTGGGAAAAAMCAGGTTTTAAACCCATGACAGGTGTCTTGGTTTGTTTTTTTTTTTATCAGCCTCTACAAAACTTTCATGGTCTATTTGCAAGAATTCAAAATAAAATAGAATAATAAAAAAAAAGGTAGAATGCCTTGGAGTAATCCAGTAACTGATAAAAATTAGTTTCATATTTGCATTGTTCTCTGTGGCAGGAAACATTGCCTCTCAAAAAAAAGAAAAGAAATGTTAAAAAGACATAGTGAAGCTCAAGATTCCCAGACTCCTACTGCCCTGAAGCATTTAGATCCATTTCACAAGACGGTCACGGTCACAAGAGCTTTACTTTCCAGGTCTAAAAGCATCAGATGAATAGATCATTATACAAGTAACAGCAGAAAATTAGAGCAAATAGAAATGCTGGAAAATCTTTTGAACACTGTTTCCTTTAAGGATTACAAGGAAATTTTTCTTTGTGCAATGTCCTAGGATGTAACCAAAAGTAGTGCAGATGCCAAATAAGAAATATCTTCTAAAATTAATTTTCTTACAAGCAATTAATAACCAAGCTACTTATTGCTTGGTTATTAATTTCTTTTGCACACAAATTTCCAAGGCAGATATAGCAAAGAAAAAATGTAAAAGCTCCAGTTTCTCTAATTCTTTTTAGGCTGGTGTGTGTCATCTTCTTCCTCCAACAACAACACACATTTTATATTGGTTTCTTTTCTTAACAGAGAAGGATTTACAGAATGCAAGCCATCCCTTTCAACATTCACTGCTCAGTGATGTATCAGGAAACATTTACTACTCATACAACAAAAAGAAAGAGTGAGTTTGTCCTGTAACTTGTTTCATTAAAGTTTAAAATGCCAGACCTCAAGCTTCCTGCCTCTTTCATAATTCTTTGGCTTTGCAAAAAAAAAAAAAAAAAAAAAAAAAAAAAAAAAAAAAAAAAAAAAAAAAAAAAATAGCTAAAGTCAAGAGCTAGGATCCCTGCAGGGCAAGTATAAATCAATGGGTTTGTTTCCATCCAGGTCTAAGAGTACTGCATAGGAGAGATGACTCCAAGTAAACTAAATGGAGGGGGCAAAGAAGTACTGCTGAACTGCATTTAGAATTCAAGATCTCTATCTGTAGCAGTGGCATGTAGCCAACATCTTTTCAGGTTTTGTTTTTTTGAATTGAAAACAGCTGGGATATTATTGACATAGAAACTGCTTTACTGGTCTGACTCTGACCATAACAAGTTTTGCAGTTTCCAAGAGGATTCCAGCTATTTTTATAGCAAAAATTTAAACTGAAATGAGAGTTTGCTCCTACTGAAACTGTCAAAGCACATTCCAGGAATCTCAGCAATTTACCAAGTAATCACATAGCCAGCAGCTATAAAATAGAATGGTTATTTACAATCTACAAAATGGTTTAATACAGTATAAGCAGTTACAACACTTCTATCAAAGGTTTGATCAAAGAGAAAGAAAATGTTTTTTAAAATTGTCGAAGAAAACATGTGCCTGCTTTTCAAGCCAGCTGTTCTGTCTAGTGTTTTAGCTGCAGATTTAACACTCTATGAATACGTTCGAAACTGAAATAAGACAAGTGTTGTGGTGAACTCTATCCCAGCTGAAACCAGGAGAGAAAGTCCAGCGTTTGACACCATGGGAAAGTATTTAATCAGGTCACCTGTAAAAATGGAGTGTAGGTGAAAATTCTGTATACCACTTCTTCTCAGAAAGACAGCATGCACATTTTTGCTCAGGTAATTACAACACATAGATTGCAGAGCCTTTTGTAAACAGGGATGAGAGTATTAATTCCCTGTCCTGAAGCTGGGAAAATGAGGTCCAGGGAGGCTGTGTGACAGACTTGCAGCTGATCAAGAGAGCAGTGGAGAGGGATGTGTACTTGAATCTGACACTGCACATTCTGCCTCTGCGCATCAACTTGCTGTCCCTGCCAGCTTAGTTACTGATACTGCCCAGACACACTTCAGGGAAGTGCCCTTGCTCATGGAAGCATTTAAGTACCTGTTCCAACTCAGCCATGTTCTTATTCCTTCCAATGTGAACTAGGATTGTGGTGCCTTTTAGTTAATTTTGTGCCCAGTATTAAGTGCTTCCATGTGTGCTGCCTTGAAATAGAAGCAATGTCTGGAATGAGTTCAAGCACTTTCCTGAACTGCTCCCAGTGCTGGCCATTTACCTTCCAGAAAAAAAGGTAATGGGTGGAGGACATGAGAGAATTCAAAAGCAGTTTTGATCTGCATTATCAACTATCTTTGGTGTAATGATGAACACAAAATACTCATTTGTCTCAGTTGCTAAAAGCAGCAGAAAAGAAGGAATTACAGAATTGTCATGGAATATTTGTTTAACTTACAGACAGGACTGCTACAGATTTTGATTGCGTATAATTATTATCAGCATAAAACTACAAGTGCAGCAGAGTTAGACCAAAGATGAATTGGTCTATTTAAAACAATTTAGAAAAATAAAGAAACAACTGCATGTTGTTTCTAACAGTGCATCATACTCACTCTTTAAGAAGTAGTGTATTTTTAACAAAGACAAGTAGATCTTGAACTTTCTATGGTATATCCTCAGCCTTATGCTAATCAAGTACTTAAGAACTTTGTGAACCAAGAGTTGTATCCAGACCACTATATTGAATAAGTAGCAATGGGATCATACTCCAAAAATGTATTCAAATCCCTTTTGAATCCATTTATACTGCTCCTCTACAGCACCTTCTGGCAAAGGGTTCCACATGCTAACTTATTGTACAGAAACACAGGAATCTGCCATGGTGCTTTAGTAACCAGAGCTCAGGTCTTTCCAGCAGAGCTCTAGAATGTTAAGTCTTCAGCCCCCAGCACCTCTCCCCTCTCATCCTCACCAGCAGGCACTATTGAGGGCAGGGAAGCAGATCCTCCTGTCACTTGGACACCATCACCATCAGGTTATTGACAAAGAGCTGCATCTCTTCTTTTTTATACGTCAGACTAAAATGGCTTTCTAAAACACATCATGGTGCAACAATTAAAAAAAAAAAAAGTATCTGAGTGCAGCATTAACATTTCAAATATATTTTTCAGAAAAAAATAATGGAAGATTAGTGACCACTTCTGTAAGTAGCGCAAGCAAGTGACATTTCAGTCTGACACTGCGGGTGACTTGGACTCTCTGTGGCTTCTCATCAGTCACTTCCATCTCTTCCTCTGCAGCACTCCAGAAATCTCCACACGTCCTCCCATGGAGACAGAGAGGCACCTCAATCACCACAAGGCATTATAAACTGTGACAAATATGTCCAAGGACAGCCCCTGGCACCAAGGAAAATTAATGTTCCAGCTGCTTGAATGTCATCTTAAAAATGAAAAGATTTTCATCAGACATTGTCCTGGATCCTTGCACTCTTGATACACCACAGAAGTGTTCTGCATGTTAATAGCATTTACAATTGAAAAAATATTTGGGCAATAAGGAAGCCGCTAAATTTAAAGTATGTACTTGGTAAATATTTAACTGATCACCACTAATCTGGTTATATGGAGGACATTTTCATTAAAAAAAACCAAAAAAAAAAAAAAAAACAACCTAGTATCTGAGGTTACTGTGTATTTGAATTTTTAGAAACGTTTTTTAATGAGAAAGGGATTTCAGATACAGCAGCTGAGGGACCAAATAGTATTCAGGGAGGATTGCCCACTCAAACTAGCCACAATAAAAAGCATTATTTCTTCTTCCTTTAATTTTTTTCTCTGTTCATCCCTACTGCACTTCTTCTCCCAGTTGTCCCTTTTGAACTGGAATACAGATCATCTCCAGTTTTTATTACTTATCTTCCAAATATTTTAAAACATGTCAAATAGTCTGAGATAATTAAAAAAYCTTCAATAACATCATAAGCTGAATATGATTCTAAAGGTTTCCCTGTTCCATTCTGGATCAAGTAGGCTTATCAGTATGGACTATCTTTCAGTAACTCTTAATCATGACCGTGAGATTTTTTGAGTTCATCTGATCAAAATGTATCACTGAAGCGGCAAGCTGAAGGTAAGAGGCATAAATTTATCAAATATGATTGAGATTTCTTAGAAGTCCATTTTGGAGAAAATGTAGCTGAGCACACACAGAATAGTGAAAACTCCAAGGTACACCCCACCTTATTTCCAGTTAAATCCGTGACATCTTTAGAATGTGCTGGCTTCCAAAAGGGCATAGCAAGGGCTTAACAGAACAGAGCTCAAAGGTGCCAAATCGCAAGAAGGATCTACAAGTCTGTAAATACTTACATTAACCCATGGATGCTCAAGAACTTGCAAGGCTGAGAATCGCAGATCTACATCTACTTGAAGCATCATTGTGATAAGTTCCTGAGAAATTGAATATTGGGTCAAATTTAAAGAATACTTTTAAAGAACAAATAAACATTTCATTCACTGAAGAACTCTTTAGCTAATTTTGTAAGAGTGTTCAAAGAGAGAGGGAACTGCAGAAATATACTAAGATTATTCAAAAAATAGAAAAACTATGAACTGATGAACTCTCAGCTGAACTTTTAAAACAATATCTAACAGTACCTTGAAAAGCTAGAAGACAGTTCTGAGTTACAGTTCTGAAGCCACTGTTTAAGAGAAAAGCACYTAAATACATAATGTGCAAAACAGATGGTCCCATGAAATTAGGTTAGGTTCCCATTAAGAAAAAGACAATTCCTCTGTTGGAAAAAAAAAAGCCATCAAATACAGTTTTACTTCAAACTCTTGTATAAATGACATAGAAGATACTAAAAAAAAAACCCCAACACTTAAAAACATTATTTGTTATCCTCTGATTTCCTCTACAATTACCTAGATTTCAAGTAGCATGCAAATAAGCATGTGTCTAATTCCACCACTGAGTTGAGTGCATGGGAAACAGGATGGCAATACGACAGCAAATAAAGGCATCTCACCAAAGACCAAAGCTAGTAATTATTCATTACAAAAATAAGTTAAATGGATAGGCTGAGGCTTCAAACCAGAAATTTTAGACTGAACTATTTAGACAAAGGAGTTTTCCTGTGAAACACCACTAGCAACGGACCTGCAGGACTCCCACAAATGATGCTATGAAATAAYGCCTTCTACAACACAAAGATTTGGGTTAGAGGACTTCCACCCTTATGACTGTAACTCACTCATTAACCTCATTAGTTAACAGGCTAAAATGCTAGTCCTGATCACCCTCCATCTACCACCCTCCATATCTGTAAAAGCAGGATGTAACTCTCCAAAAATGGAGATTCAGAGCTTCCCATTATCTGCACTCACTTCCAAATTTCACTTTTTAAAAATTGTGATTAATTAAACACTGTCACATTGAAAGAAACTGGGGGATACTTTTTTTCATGTATTTGTTTTACAAACTAGAGAAGTAAATTGGCAGAAAGTGAGCACTTATCTACCTACAGAATGGCCATATGCTTTTGTTAGTTTGTTYTTTTTTACATACACATGTGTATTATGTCTCTGTCCACATATATTTATACACATGATTATAGTGAATGCCAGATCCCTAGAAAATCTTGAAGTTAAGCTGTTGTCTAGTGTACTGGWGAGAGCTAAAAAACTTGATCTGCTCTGCAAGTATAATGAACTCTGTCAAGGTCTGTATCTGTGAATAATTGTACCTGCCTTAGCACACCAAGGGCTGCAGGTCAAGGGCTGTGACCAGAAAAAGTCTGTATTTCTTACCACGCTATAACAATAAGGCAATGGGAGGCCTGGTTCTTTGACAGAAAGAAACAACAGACATATCATTTAATGGGGTTAATAGGGGAAATCAGCGTCCTCGTRATATTATTACATAAGGTTCAAAGGCTCCAGGTTGGTACCTGGTCCCTCTCCTAAGTGCATGTAAAGCACATCCAAGGGAGCTTTAAATTGTTCTTAATCAAAAAGGGCTGCTGGTGTCTCTATTGTGTGAGAAATCATAGAGATGTGATGTCCATTTCAGAATACGGTCCATTGCAAAACCACCTGGAGTCCAATAGACAGTAACCAAACAAAACATGGTGACCCAAGAAGGATTTATAGATGCAGCAGGAGATGTATAAGACATGTCAAATACAACACTGTGAAAGAACAACATGCATTATATACTCCCAATGGAAATAATATTGCAAAAGAAAATATCCACTATAAAACACACCTTTGCAGAGTCAGAAACGTTGTCCCAATATGGAGACGGAAAATCCATCTGTCCCATCAAAATCTGATCAAAAAGCACTTCTTGGTCATCTCCACTTCTGTAAAGTAAAAACCAAGGAAAACCAGCAACAAAACCCAAAGAGAAATTATTTTCAGATGTGGTTTCAATAGACTTCTTAAAATTGCTTTTAATTGCTGATCCCATACTATGCTTTTGGAAGCTGTTGATTGCCCCAAACATGCAGCCATGGGTATGAATGGTGAGATCATAAAACACAGTGTATTTGGTGCACCCTTTCTGAAGTAACCCGCTTGTCTTTAGGATTGTCCACAACTTTGCAATTGCATTAGGGGAAAAATATCTGACATGTCCTTATTAAGTGGCTTACATTTTAATTAACTTTTACCAGCCACAAAATATGTTGCATTTGGGTCCATGGAAGAAGATGGTTATTTCACTGTGTATTTAAAACTTCAGGCAAAGGCATGCAGAACCTGTAATGAAGGCTCTCGTTTTGTAATGCAATGAAGTTTAAACTAAAATAACAAGGATGAGACAGAGATTTTACAGGAAAATCATAGACATTTATGGGGTTTGTGTAAAACACTATKCAGAGCATAGAAGAAAACATCAAGCCCCATGAGCGGAGAACTTCYACCAGCAGGAATCTCTGTGCTTAATGTGAAAGGAGCACAGGGACCAATTCACACAACAAGGATGGTTGAATAGATCAGTCCATACCCACGGAAAGGAGGAAAACCACAGAGCAAGATGTAAGTAATCACACCCGCTGCCCAGATGTCCACTTTCAAGCCATATCTAGAAGTGTGAGAGACATGGTTAGAGACATCCAACTCCTATGAGCTACAGTACAAGAACAGAGGAAACATGCTTAGAATCATTAATAATTTTGTATATATTTTCATCTACCTACCAATCCTAATTCTGCTTTCAAATATTTTTTTACATTTACATCTTAAAATTGCATTAGATCAGAATGTGTGTTCACACAGAAGATATTGGGCTGTATTCTGGAGTTAGTTAACTAATTCAGGCTGAGTTAACTTGAGTTAGGAATGCCTGTCAACATTAAGTCTGCAAAGGTGACACAGGCTGCTCAAGCCAGCAGGCATTTACTCTGGAAAAGAATCAAAAAAGGACAGTGTATGATAATGAAATACARTTAAGTAACTGGTAGTTAGTAGTCTCTAGAGAAGAGAATTACTTCTACTGTATCTGCAAGTGGCTAGTTAGTAATTGAGTGTTAAATTGAAAAATTTGAGGCCAACAATTGGTGGAGGTTGACCAATATATCTCCAAAGCTGGCCTGCTCTGAGCTGGCTTGGATAAGATAGACTTCAGAGGTCCCTTCCAACTGAATTGCCCTCTGAGCCATGATTCTGCATCATAGCCAACCACAGCCTAAAAATCTTAATTGCAAGAGCTTCTGTCTGGCTCAATGGCAGGAATGTGCTCCACTGAGTACACATCAGTGGATCACAACTACAAGATTTACCCGGTTTCAGCRATGATTTCTGGAGCTACATATGTTGGAGTCCCACAGACAGTATATAGAGGTCCATCCACAATTGTTGCTAGGCCAAAGTCTCCCAGCTTCAGGGACTTGCTTCCATCTTGGTGTTCATAAACCTAAATCAGGAGGAAAATTCAAAAGGTTTACCACAATACCATCAAGGTAACTGCTGCATCACTTGCTAACTGCCTGAAACGTTCCTTCTCATTTACAGTTTCTTTTCTCCTCCTTACCTTCAACATATTTGTCAGCATGCTTTGAAATTTCACAGACAATTTGGACAACTTCCCTTGAAAACAGTCAGGATGTTTGGGAAAGACTTATCTCCCTTCATCACTCTCTAGATGCTAAWGCCCAGAAGCAAATGAGTGACCTCCCAGCAGTGGCTTTCCTTTCAACTCCCTACTGAATTCAGAGTTCAGGGGGTTTGAGTATATTCATTTTACTTGCAGAGATCTCAGAGGTTTGCACAGGAACTTCAACTATGTAGATAATGTAAAAGTGACTGCACTGATTGCAACTCTGGGCTCTTTGTGTACTGAAGCCACCAGACACAAACCTGGCTGGACTATTTCCCCTGGAAATGCTGTCCTCCCCTTGGATGACTGTCATACACCACTTTCCTTAGTGGCATGGAGCCATCATGATCAATGGGACAGAGGCAATTACAGCTGCTAATGGGTATACATGAAAATCCTGTCTTGAAACATGGTCTTCATAGCAGCAGTGTGATCTTTCATGGGGTTTTATAGGTGCAAAGGGAGATTAGGATGTAGCAACATGAAAAAAAGCTAAACACATCAGGAAAAAATACACCATTTTAGAAGCTGGCTCAGAGCAAAAGAATGGCCCCAAACCTTCAAACACTGATAACTTACCAAAGAAAATGTTTAAAATGCAAAATACAAAAATGAATGTAAATTAAGCACTAGACTGTAAGTCTGTCTTTAATCAAGCTGCTGGTTTGAGTTCTTGATTCCCATTTTGGATTGTTTTTTACAGCAGCACCTTAAAAAATGGAAACTGTCTACAGGAGGTCTTCTTATAGTATAAATGCATTATTTTATTATTTTCCAACCCAGACCACAGGTCTGTGCAGTCTTGCTCACCACTAGGTATATCCTGAAAACAATTAGCAGCAAATTTGTGCAAAAATAGAAGATATCATACTTCCCAATCAAAACCAAAATAATTCTTAATATATATCTTGGCCAGCTACTCCTACATCCAAAATTACATTTATCTACAACTGGTTAAAGAAGAAAATCCTAGTTTTTTTCTTATAAAAATATAATAAATTCTGCTTGGGACTCTTGAAAACTTCACTTGGAGCAAAAATAAATTCTTGAAGTCTCTCACCACTGTTTGCTACAAATCTGCTATAGTTCACAATAATTAGTTATATTATACAGCCCCCATCCCCCAGGGTTCTTGTTTGTTAATGTTAGTCATGTCTAGAGAGAAAACCCCTCTCTGTCCTGAATCCCTGCTTACCAGGTGATACAGCCACAAGCAGACATTCAGAATACACAAAATTCTTCTCCTCTCCTTATGTTACTTTTAAGAATTCAACTGGATCTTTAAGAGGACCAGCAATTTAAAATGGATTCACATTTCTCTTCTACTAAGCCAGAAAAAAGTTATGTTTATAGAAAAGCACTAGGAAAAAAAGAAAGCAATTATGGTTTTATTAAAAACACAGATTGTTAAATACATCTGGTTCCTGAAACTAAAGAAAGTGCTCTCTGAAATGGCAGTAATAAATCTAATTTCAACAACAGTCTTAATTAAAGTCTAGAGACAAAGGCTTTGAAAATTCACGTGCTGAAATATGTAAAGTGTGCACTTAGACATCAAGAGCTGAATCTGGCCTAATTAGTATTTCATATTCTATTTCATGCAGTTATCTTTCACAAAGCCCTCTCCGATTTGTACTAATCTAACAAGCATTCTCTAAGTTCTTTCCTTTAATAGACCACACCTTGCATGACTCATCTATATGAGAAATTAATTGCAGAAGAGATTTGCTTGGCAATATTTACCAATGCAGAATGTTTGGTACAGTGTATTTTCTAGTATTCTGCCTCATCTGTTTCTAGGAATTACTTTGCTTGGAAATCTACTTCAGTGGAATTGTAAAACTGAAGAAAGTAACTTTTCCTCACTCTGCTAGAGCTCCATATAAAAAAGAGCCCAGTGTGAAGCTGTGGTATGTTATTTGCCAGTCAAGGAATGTGAAAGATAATTTAACACCCACGTTATTCAGAATAAATGCTATATATGTTCCTGCATTTAAATACTGAAGAAATGGGGATTAGTGCAAATTGCCCACTATGTAGTGCTTTTACTGTTTTAACTAAGCGATAAAACTGTGTAATTGTACTACACTAATTGAATGCAGCCACACGTAATTGTATGCCACCATATGTATCCTATTAGTATAAAGACTGTCAGTATTTTCTAAGCTGCTCTTGTGATCAGTGCAGATGGCAACAGTCAGAGAAGTTGTTCTCTAGGGTTTATTAAGATGACTATAAAGACATCCCATGACTTGACAAAATAAATGCTCTAAATAGCAACAATTATGAAAAATGTTCCAATTAAAACATGGGAGACCCCCTAGAGAATAATAATAAAAAAAAAAAAACCAAAAAACAAACATACACAAAACCTAAAACATCACAGGTATTTGAAGTACTCCAAACTCTTGGACAGTTAACTATTAGGTGGACTTTACATGCCTTGAGAATAACATGGAATATTTAACCAGTTAAAAAATAATGGGTGTTGCACACAGGACAGGTTCACACACACAAAGATTCATTGGCAGGATGTAGAGCCAGTCTCACACATCAGCTCTAAGCCTGAAAGTTACTTTTAGGAAGAAGGAAAAAAAAAAAAAAAAAAAAAAAGAGAAAGGAGGAGCTGAAAGGGAAGGCTCTACCAGGGGCTGGTAAGAGATGAAATGAAGAAGACCAGATGAATATCCTCTTCTTGTCTCACTCTCCGGAGCAGTATTTTCCCCTTCACCCCCCATGTTTTCCTGAAGTACCTCTACAGCCTTGCTCATCCTCCCTGCTGGTTTTTTTTCTTTTTTTTTTTTTCTGCTAGTGGAGTTGTCAGCCTCAAGACATGCTCCTCTAAACCTAACGTTTCAATCCATGAGTAGGAAAAGGGTGGGGGAGAAAGGGCTGATTCTTGCACCAGGGGCCAGGAAAACCTGCTATAACAGCACAACCAGGGATTGCATGTGCAACACGGTGACAGTAACAGAGGGAAAGCCACAGCATGAGAACAAGGGGAAAATTCCACCATGACCACTTAGATGAAGGGTTAAATTGCTGCAAGGAAAAGGGCAGGCCACAAAAGGCAAGTAGAAGGTATTTAGCAATAGAAAACCTAAGACCCTTGTGACACTTTTGAAGTGTTTTATAAATGCCATGAAAATAATGCTAGCTGCAGTCTTGTGACATAAGGAACCACACATGTCATTTGACAGCCAAGATAAAAGCAGAAATTTTCAGAGACCCTGGGGCCACAGGTGCATAATGTCCAAACTGGGGCCAGAGCTCCGGTAAGTCTGGTTCCAAAGAACTCTTTTAAAGAAGCTTTTGTTTCTCTCAAGGACCTGATAAACCTTAGAGAATTAATATAGTTTGTGAATCAAATGCTGGCTTTTTGAGAATTCGGATGCTGCAAGAGGTTAAATCCTGCATCGTCCCTGCTCAGTCTCAAAATCAATGCACAGCTACAGAAAAGACACTCAGAATCCATTCAGCTACAGTGTAAATGATGTGCTTGTTCCCAGTATTGGTAATTGCAAGAAAAGCTGGGCAGGAAAGTCTAATCCTTGATCTGCYCCCTGCACCTCTTTTCCCCCAAAAGCTTGACAACAATAGAGTTCAGGCATTTATAGACAAGTCAAGACAGCAGCAGGGCAAGGCTTGTCCCAGACCAAGACCCTCCTACACACTCCGGGCACAGCATGAATGAAACCTGACATGTGATTGCCACAACATCTGCATGCAGCCAACAACCAACACCAGCACCAGAAAAACAAATGGAGCACAAGGGCCATTAAAGGTGTATCAGCCCTTAGCGGCTGGTGAAACCCCTACCCAGTGTGTTTCCAGAAGTTTCTGGAAAATGAGGGTTACCTCCTCACCCAGAACTGCAAAAGCACTTGCCACTAGAGGAACTTCAACTGTAAAAATCCCACTCCCTGGAAGTTTAATAAGATCTGCTGGAACCAACTTTCCCATAAAACCTCTTCAGCGTCAAGCAGAACTAAATGCATGAAGTCATGGCTGAGAGCACACAGCTGAGAGAACTGATATTCTATGATTCAATGAACATCATTTCACAGTTGCAGAACACGTGGTGAGCTGGGATATCTTGATACTGGAACATGTCAGCAAATTTGGGAAAACTCAGAACAGTGAAATAATCAGGAGCAGCTAATTTCTCAGGAGAAATAAAACTGTGTGGAGGATACAATTGCTGCATTCAAGTGTGCAAAATGCTCAGAAGAAAGACTAATTGCCAGGGTATATTTTTCATTGTCTTCACGGGTTTAGACAGAAAAACAAAGATTTAGACTGTCTGTTTGGGGAAATGGCTTAATAAGAAGTGCTGTARTATTGTTTGGGAAATGCAGGAGGGGAAGGACTCCAAAGTCTCTTCCTGGCTTTGTGCTGATGCTTGACATGATCAGGGCACAGCATTTAGGCATACCATACTGGTGAAACTAAAGTGCTGCCAACTATTTAGGCAKTGACAGTACAGAATAGTTTGCTGAGGTCAGAACACTTATATTTATGCTTGAAATTATCCTGCCATTTACTACAAGTTCACCTCCAGTGATCCCAGGAATAACTCTACTGCTGTGTCCCATGGAACAGTCTAGACATATCACCGTATGTTACTGTACTTCCTCTGGCAGTGTTATTCTTAGGAGACCATTACAATGCAAAGGTTAAAATTAAAAGACCCAGGGACTTAAAAGACTGAAATAAACTTGGCAGCCATGTGAAAGAAGGAAATACAGACCTTTTCTCACACTCTCCCAAGTTATCAACAATACTGAAAGACAAATCTTCTCTTACCAGTAGATTCTCTGGCTTGATATCCCTGTGGACAATGTTCAGGCTGTGAAGATATTTGATGGCGCTGGCAAGATTGTAAAGCATCCCACTGGCATCCCGCTCTGTGTATTTGTTGGTGGAAGTAATAGCATCAAAAAGATCTCCTCCCTGGAGCAAAATGATCATTGGATATGAGCAATACTGCTTGTGAAATGACTGAAAAATTTAGGGAAGATCAAGGAACATTATTAGAGGAGGAGGAGGAGGTGGAGGAGGAGGAGGTGGAGGAGGAGGAGGGGGAGGGAGCAGCACAGTTTCCTTGCAGCTATAAACTATGGGTACAGTGATGACATCCCCCATAATAGTAGGTGAACAGATCAATAATTCAGAGCCATTTGTCATGGCTGTGTTGGCTAGCCAAGAGGCTGGAGTTTGCCCTGCAAACCATTCCCACCTGCTGCTGCTTTTGTAACATGTCCAGCACTTGCCAACCTGTGTGTTCAATGTCTGCTACAAATTTCTGCTAAGACTAAATACTTAGTCTGTCATGATGCCATGTACCAACCCTTGCCACCCTATCATAATCACAAATAGACTGACACCAAATTTTTGCCCAATGCCTGACTGAGCCCCAGAAAGGTGAAGGAAATCTGAGTAAAACTCAAACTAGCTACCTATCCTCATTGCTATTGTATTTTAGTAGTCTATTTGCATCTCATAAAGSTTTGAAAACATGGATTTTAGAAACCACTTTCTCTACACAAGATGTTAAGTTTTTGGGAGTTAAATGCCTCTTGCAGTTAATACTGAAGAACTTTACAGCGTGTATGTCAGGCAAGCATACCAGCAGACACAGCTGGCAGCTTGTGCCATTTCCAGCTCAGCAGCCTGCCTAATTCAGTGAAAAGCTGCTGTCAGTGAAAGAAAAACAAGGCAACAAGAGAGAAAGAAGGAAAGAAAAAAAGAAGGGAAAGCAACGTCCTCAATGTTGAAATTATCTTCACCAGCGTCTGAGGCACCCGAGACTCTATTTCCAGAGGTGAGCTTGCAGGTGGGGAGGACAGACATGGAGGTGCTTGGACAAAGATGGAAAAGTGATTTTAAAGATGAGATTAAGAAGGGAGCTTGAAAGAGTGGAGGAAAACCCAATGATCTTTTGAGAGATATTACTCAGAGGT
>NW_026623568.1:353168-418035 GCF_030028575.1 Malurus melanocephalus
CCAGCTCTCATAATTTTATCAACAGCTTCAAGATATTTGCTGGGGTTTTTTAAGGCTCAACTCCAGAGTAAACACTTTTTTCCACTTTTTGGAGAGAGGGGAAAAAGAAAAGAAGAAATCAAGGAATCATGGCTACAGCGAAAAGGGTAGGAAAAGAGAACCACCAAAGACTCAAACCTGATAAAACAGACTTTACTTGTCATAAAAACCCCAAACAATTAAAATTTTTGTATTGTTGAGGTGCAGCTGAAGTATGCCAGGGCAGTTTTATTTCCATTGTAGATGCAAAATCCCAGGTCTTTGGAAATTGCTTACAGCCAACCGTTGTTAAATTTGGACCACATAAAACTTCCTGCCTTGGCTGGTGACTGTTCAAGACACATCAAGATACACAGTGTCAAGGAAAAGCAAGAACAAAAGGCCAAGCTAAACCAGATAGTGGATTAGAGGGAAAGAGGCCAAATATTTGGCAAAAGTACAATACCATGTACTTCATGGCATTCTCTGATCCCTAAGTATTAGATATCAGCATGTGGCAAAGTACGTGAGATAAACAATCTATCTTCACTAAGCTCCTTCCTGTGAAACCCGTGTACCAGCTGCTTTTTAACATGAGGCAGTGGATTAGACAGATCTTTGGTCATATCTAATACATTCCAGATGCTCAGGAGAAGTATCAATAACATCAGCAAAGCATCTGCCTCCAAACAAAGAAAATAGTCCAAGCTGAGATACGAAGAGCAAGAATGAAAGGACCTGAGCCTTAAAATATGGAAAAAAAAAATTGGCTTGAAGTCAGAAGAAAAGGAACAAATGCTCATGCATAGGAAAAAACAGAAACTCAGAAAAAAAGATAGAGGCTGCAGAGCAATTTAACAGACAGTCAAGCCGATCTGAAGCAGAATAATTTTCTCCATTTAAGCATCTACTGTAGTAGGTAAAGTTTCTTACCAGGTATCCTGCTAAGAAAAGAAAGCTTATATTTAGTCTGCGGGATCCTCTGCGGTTAAAAGAGAGGTGATATCCTGGAAAGAGTTAACAGAGCTGACAGCTATATCAGGCAGAATTGTTTTCAGACTTTCCTCTCCCCAAAGAGCACTTTAACTATCATTTATTCAGGCACCARGGGTGAGTTCAGGATGACATTTCAGTCTTAAATCTCCTGGTCTGGAGTGAAACAGGACCAGCAACATCTGAATGCTGTTTTTATCATCTGTGCACATGAGGAAGTGTACTTGGAACTACAATAAGCAATTATTTATTTATTACCTTGTTATGTAAATGATATGATCTCTCTTTTTCTTCTGAAAAAGTGAAATCATATCCTGCAGCAGTAAAAGAAACTCGGCAATAAATCTTGCTTCTYAAATTGGCCAAACCTTTGTTGGGTTTGAATAACAATTTTGTTTCACTGTGTAAAAAAGGCAATGTGCCATAAACCAGGTATTTGCTTCCTTTTACAAGCACCACTTGCAATGTGTTTATATTTGTATTTATGAAGTGCTTTTTCTTACACTTTACAAAGCAATGAATGGCCTATCTGCCATGAGGTGAGGGCGGGATTTGCAGCAGTCACTTATGTCAAACATTTACTGCCAATTAATGCAGGGTGGTATTAACTGAAACCGGGCTCTGCTCYATCAAGCCTTTTCTCTTTGCCTTTCTTTCCTGTCTGTGAGCTTGATTTAAAGACAGGTCTTCAAAAGTCAGTCAATAACTGATGGTTAATCAATTCTAACAGTGCACGCTATGAAATGGTAACAGTGAGCAATTGGCAAATTAACAATTAATGTCTTTCCAGAAATACCTTCCCCAGTGCCCATAGAGTGCAACAAAGCTTTTCTTCCAATTATATATTAAGGAATATAGGTTTGCTTCAAAGAAACAAAGTTGACTTCCCAGAATCAGTGTATTTCTTCTAAATTTCCTCTATTATTCTACATAAAAGTAAAGGCTATTAAAAGAGAGTTCTCTAGGATAATGGAAAGTACAGGGATTTCTATAAAGCCCTTCCATAATGTAGCTAAAAGAATAAATATCCTAGTATGCATATCAATCCTGAAGAGTAAAGAAGAAAGAGTGCAAGAAAACATTTCCAGAAAGTGAATATAATGCATGGGGTTTTTATATACATGTTTTAGGCTAGTTATTTTCTAAGAGTTTTTGGTCCCCTCCTCTCTCGTTTAGCTGAGCRGGAGTTCAATTAAAAATCCATTGGGCACTGCAGTTTACACATTTTTCAGTCATGAATGGCACAGCAGGTTGCACCCATAAAACCAGCTATGTGCTTACATCTTGTCAGGTTAGAAAAGACACAGCTTTTACTTCTTAGCACACCCCATGGGGCCAAGATGAAGGATTTGTCAATGCAGGCTGAAGCTGTGGCTGTTCGATTTCAATGCTGTGCAAGGGAATTGAGGTGCCTTTGCACCAGCTCTCACAGACACAGGAACACTGACGGTAACATAGATCTCATAGTGAAGTCACTTATCATAGAATAGAGCAGTAATTATAATTAAAATAGTGTTAGATGGCTAATGGTATCTGACCTCAAGCTGTGCTGTTTCCCATTGAATTCCTGAGAGTGAGAAAGGGCTGTGATTKTGAAGGAAGTAGAGAAATTATTCTGGGACTGGTTACACAAAGGGGTTCATGGCATGAAACAGTGCCAGTGTATTTCTTTTGTCTTAGGATTTAACCCATCCATGAGAGAAAAAAATGTCAGCTCCTTGCCACCAGCATCTCCCAGTGTGCTCCCTCAGAGCTTGGAGGGGATGGACAGTAGGGTTAGAGGGACCATAAATTCCAAGCCAAATAGGGCATCTGTCAGGCTGAAACTTAAGAGGACAATGCTGCCATCTCCTAAGCTGTGGGGCATGGCCTGAGCTTCTGACAGATAACAAGACTTTCCCAGACTGCCCCAAGGACCAGGAAAATCTGTGGGCATCCACCCATGAGCCACACAGAGCCCTCCAGCTTTGGACTGGGAACATGGCTTGTGTCACTGGTGCTGCCACAGAGTGTGGGCGATAATGGAACAAATCAAAAAATCTTCTCATTCTACTTGTCCTTGTATTCCAGATGAGACATTGAGAAGGTATTTAAGAAACACTTGGACCTGGGATCACCCTATTTAACATCTCAATAAGGTGCCTACATTAAGGGCACCCCCTAACCACCACCTACAACCAGAGAAMAGCAGATAACGATCCTGCTTGCCAAAAATACCTTTCTCTCATGACCTCTGGTGGTGCCTTATTTCTAGCCATAGATATAGAGGATGCTCACTGATGAAGATCACACTTAATTTGAGTGGAAATGATCTGGGTGCCAGGGTTCAGAGTGCCTGATTTGCTCAAATGTGTTGAATGTGCATATAGAATAGACCTGCACAAATACTACTGCTGCACAACTTCATGGACACATTTGTCCTTAAACACTCGAAACTCTGGGTTTCCCAGGCATGGGCATGATGGCTGGCCCCAGAGAATGTGCTGATCAGGATACAGAAATGGAGGTGGGTGCTGGAAAGATATCCTTCCCATAGAGTAGTTGAGGAAGGAAGAATTGCAAATCCTACCGGCGAATGCGAAAAACAGGTGTATCCTTGTAAAGTACCTATGGAGGACAAATGTCTTCAGTGGTTTTCTGTTCTAATTTGCACAATTTAATCAAATCCATTTTTACCATCTTTTATAGTGACATACTTGTGTATTAGTAGCAGAACCAAACAAATTCATATTTATTGCCCTGCACATTTGACAGTATGGGGGCAAGAGATGGCCTGGTCTGAACTTCATAATTCAGTTTGAAAATATAACTCCACCAGGGAGTGAGCCAAATGCATAAGATCTGTAAGTCAGTGTGAATAAATAAATAGGGTCCTTAACATAAATTACTGCATTTGCAAATTTACTTTTCAAAACAGAACCATGTTTTAAATAGCAGGTTTTTCCCTTTCACTTTCCCCTTCCTTCAGCTTAAATTTAGATTGCTATCAAGGAGGCAAGTTTGATAATATGTTAATATAAATTAATAGAGAAAAAAGACATGTAATAATGTTTAGATTTAACATAAATTAATTTTAAAACAACTAAATAAACCCTTTTAGCATAGAATTTTGTATTTTGAAGCCTAGTATTTATGGCTATTTGGACTGGGTATGTTTTCAATTCACCTCAAGGCAGATTATAACTTTTTAACGAGTCTTCTTTTGAGGAAGCAAACAAAACTGGTGACATACAAAATACTGCCCACAGAATACTTCGAAGTGTGACTTAAAAGAAGTTAGACAAATATGTGAAATATTTGAAGGCTAATAAAAAAATCTTTTAGTGGGTATCTTTCAGTAGGATGCCAGACTACTTTCAAGGACCCCTTCCATTCTATATCATTCTACAATCCCATGTTTTTTAGCAAGCCTAAGTAGAAATGGAATTCTTCAATATGGTTAAAACAATAAGCAGCTTGTCTCCAAAATACTCACCTTTACAAGTTCCATAACAAGGTACAACTCAGTGGGCATGTCCATCTCCTCGATCAGAAGTACGATATTGGGATGCTTGACTCGTCTTAAAATAGATACCTCATTCTGGATCATGTGTTCCTGACACATACAAAAAATTCTTCAATGAATATGGGTTAGTGGGGAAAAATCTCACAGAGGAAAAGGCAGAGAGAATTGGGATCTGCATGGATTCTCCGGGGTTTTTGAAAAACCTGCAGATGTTGCCTCCAGCAACACAGAAGGACAAGTCTAGAAACAACATCAATGTGGTAACTGAAAGAAGAGGGAGCAGAACACAGAAAAAGAAATGGAGGAAAGGACATGTTTCTGATGCAAAGAAAAATGAAAAAGGGAAGCTTTTAACATTTTTTCTGATGCAGAATCTTTTGATTTAACAAGATAGCATCTCCTCAGAGAACCTTTTGTTACAGGTTTCAAAATCTAAAGTCACTTGGTGTAAAATTGACATAAATTGAATTAACCTRTGCCCTTCACACAGTGACCAGTGTTTTTATAATTATTTGTAATATTTTTCTGTTTTCTGTAACACCTGGAATTAAGAAAATGAGAGGACATAACTACAGTGGTAAAGAGCAAGGAGTTACATAACCAACCAACTGGAGAATCAACACACACATCTAGAAGGTCACATGACGGTCTTGTCTCCTGAAGATCCAAGAGTTTCCACAGGGTAGGCAGACTTCAGCCAAAGACATTCTAACACTTGTCAGGAAGGAGACAAATACCAACAGCTTCCTGAAACGATCTTTCACAAAACATTTCTTGGAAAAAAAAAATCTTTTGGTGTAATATATATTTTTGTACTTACTTTTCCTCTACATTTACTTTTCTTGATTATTTTCAGAGCATATTCTCTACCAGTTGATCTGAGGAAATAGAAAAGAAAAAAAATTTGTATGTTTAATCATATTGAATATTTTTCTCAGTTGAGTTTATATTTACCATTTGAGTACAAATGTAGTGAAGAGTCCTAGTCAAATATTTTGGGGTTTTATCAAGAAACGAAGCTTAGTTTTGACTGGTATGAATTTGAGCCAAAGTTATTAAGTATGCGTGCCTGGGAAAAAGACAAAACTTTTATGTTTTATAAATGAAAACACTTCAGTGTTAAAAAAAAAAAAAAAAAAAAGCTTGATTTTTTTTCTTTCATTTTGTAATGAGAATTGTTATTACTTTTTCATTGTCATGKGAAAATACCATATAGTGTTCACAGGTTCAAATATTTTCAAAACAAAAAAGTTTTTTTTCTTTCATACCAAAAAAATACAAACCATGAAAAATACTTATTTTTTATTTTAAATGAAAAATAATTTGTTTGCATATTTGCAGTCACAACTGCTATGATAAAAAGGTCAGTCCTTGGAATAATTTCTTATGTACTCAGTAATTATAGGATATTTAGCAGAGTTAAATATGTTGGCTTTTAGGCAGAATGTGAAAGGTTCTGGAGACTAAGAAATTACAGAAAAATTCATTCAGGATGAGAACACATTTCCTTTTAAGGACTGTGTTGTTTTGAAACATTATGATATTTATCACTACTACGTATGTATAGATWTCTATTAGCTAGAATAATAACATAGAAAAATGAGCTCATAGAAAAGTTAACAGTATCAACTTCCATCTCTTAATCAAGTACAAAACCAAAAGATGATTGCAAGGATGAAAACAAGAAACTCTGTTTACAAGCCCCAGATTCACTGATGTTAAGTGAAAAATGGATAAATTAAAAAAAAAAAAAAATTACTGAAATATTTTCATTTTGTAATAAGAACCTAAACAGGTTATAAATGTCTATTGCATTACCCTTAGGCATGTTTGGTTAAAAACTAAGAAAAAATATAACCTTTCAAGAATAAACATTTAAAGAGTCATTTTTTCATTCTTCATTTCACAAAACACAGTAGTTAAACTGATACATTCAATTGATACAGTGTATGTTCCACAGCGACATTCATGTGTGCTCAGGACCTGCAAAATGAGCGACGCACTAAAAGCACTGTATCTGGAAAACAACTGGGCATTTTTATTGCCATATTAAAACATGGAGAATTCCCCTTGCAATTATGTTACCCTAATTTTTAATTTTAGGAAAAATGGGGAGTTCAGTAAAAAGCAAAGAAAGCACCAAAATGTGAATTCTGTTTGAGTTCCCAGGCAAAGAGCAAAAACTGTCTCTATTAGGACATCAATTAAAAGAAATCACACCGGAAGAGAAGGTTTATGAATAGGGCAAAAAAAGTACAGCACAGCTGTTCAAGATTACATTAAAATGAAAAACTCCCCCTATCTGTACTCGTCCCCCAAAATGGGCTCCACTCCATGTGGAATGCCCCTTTCCAGTCCTGCTCTTCAGTGGCTACAGTCCAAGCTCAGTGAGAGGACAGGAAGAGATTTGCACACTATTTTTTGGGACTAGAAGGAGGAGACAGAACAATATTAAGATATCTGGGGTTCAAACTCAGRCAAAATACAGCCTCTTTCAATAGGAGTCTCTTTCAAGCTGCTTGGTTGCCCTAGGAATGCTTCCTTTCTGTCATGAGAAAGGAAATTGATGGTTTTTGTTGGCCATGGGAGACTCCAAGTACTCCAAGACACTGGGAAATCTGAGCTAGTGAGGAAATGTCAGAATCTGGAAGTATCTGAAAGTTAAAAATGAACGCATATAAAAACACTGTGGGACAAATTGTGCATACGATGGAGCAGATATGTAACAAGCAGCTGACAACTCTGACTGTTCATTGTTTTGGTARGAAGAAAATTAAAGCTGAGATAATGTAAATCCTTTCCCCTAAAAAGTTGCAGATCCATGGGCTGTCAGCAGCACTGCAACTTACACACCGCCAAAAAATATGCGCGGCCATGTTAGGAAGTCACTGGGAAACCAGCATCTCACCTCTCACCCATTGCACACTCCTAACTATAAAAAGGGACCAAAAAAAGAAAGCAACATGTTGTGGCTGGTCATAAGTCTGGACCCATGGCACTTCCACAGTTACATCTCTAGTTCATAACAGGGTTTGGTGCCACCTTCCCTGGCTCTTTTAAACTTTGACAAAATTCACACGGATTTACACTGCACTGGAGACAAAAAAAAAAAAAAAAAAAAAAAAAAAAATCTATTGTTGTTTTATTTGTGCATGTATTAAAGGTATTTGTGTGTGCCTGTGCACTCACAGATGATCAAAATGGGATTTAGAACTCCTCACGTGAAAACTTTGGGGATGGGTTTTGGTTTCTATTTGGACTGCTTGTTGTCAGAAGAAAACGCCTGTAGATGTATTGAAATGCTCATGGATGTGTATTAAGCAGCACTCACAGACTGATCTCACAGCCATGGAGAAGAAATATCCATGTGACCAGTGAATTTGTGTAACAAGATCCATTCCGACTTGCTTAACACCTTATGGTGCTATTCCTTTGAAGTCTAATGCACACAGGAATTATGCTTCAGAAGAAAATGGAAAAGTCCTCTGTCCCAAGTATCACCCCATTAATTCTGGCTCTGCAAATGATGGACATATCAGACTTTGAAGTGAGGTGGTTAAAGAGCCTTAAAAAGATTGCAGAAATATTTTTGAAGGAGTTTCACATGTAGAAATATTTTTGAAGGAGTTTTACAGGTTGAGTCTTTAACTTCCCCTTCCATACTCATGATGGCAAGGTTATACTGATTTAGAAGCAAAAACTACCAGAAATAATTCCACTTTAATTTTCAAGATCTCCCAAAGTGATAGCTTTCTGATAGAAATGGGATCTATGGAATGGTATAGCTCAGAGACCACGAGACTGTATATCTGGGAATACCTGGGTAATCATGTTATTTGAGTACATATTCATTAGACACACTATGTTCCTGGATACTTCTGGTACCAGTGGGATAGACAAGAGGGCAGGAAATAGTTTTCATTCAAGTTCTCAAGGACATTCTAATCAGTATTGGGTTTAGGTGTGATGGGACCTATATTTAATTTTGTTAATGTATTTTCTCTCAGCTTGGGAAAGAATTGTGACATGCACACTGGCACATTTGAATTGTCTCTCTGCACAAAYGGCATTTTAAGCTGAATGAGTTTATTAAAACCACAACCTTTCTTTATTTTAGCTTCTAATCTGCTTTTCCCAGTTACTATTCACTTCACCTTTAGCTGCCCTTACATCTTTTCTTAGTTATGTACTTTCACCCATCCTTTTTCATCAGTCATGCCCCTCCACAGGGTTTTACAGTGCTTTCTTTCTGTCATACTGTTTCGCTTTGCTTCCTTTACATTTGCACACAGTTTATTGTTCAGATCGTGAGGTTTGATCTGAACAGCTATCACCCTCTGGATGAGCAGCTCCACCATGAACTCACTCTGACAAAGCACTAAAGGCCTCACCAGAGCTTTGGCCAAGTCTCATAAAAACACTGTCAGCTAAAATGAAATCTACTCTTACTCTTTTCCCCAACAGCTGTCTTCCTGATCTCCAAGTTACACTTTTGGATGCAGAGGTGGACCTGTATTTTTCCAAGGAGACTAGTTTAAAACCAGCCAAGCTAATTAATCATTGTCTGTCATGAGATTTAATCTCACTCCCYAGGGTTTATATTCTATCCTTACAGGCTAAAGAGCAGGAAATTTCCTTTGAGCCCAAAGGTGAGGATAGAGTCTTCTGTAAGAATCTGCTCTCYAGGATACGATGATAGGGGATAGAAAGCTTAACTCATGAAATTTTGTTCTCAAATCTCARCATCTCCATTATCCTCTTTTTTGGATATCTCTAGCTCTGACACATTTTGCTTTGTCTGCACTGCTGCTATCTAACACGAGCAATCTTACAGTAATTTCACATATGGGTGAAATACTTTCTGGTTTTTATATCCCATATTCTCCTATTTTTAACAGTACCGCCAAAAGGCTATCACAGTTCTGCTTAGAGCATTTCTGTTTGGTTCCCTGTTTTTCACACTCTTAAATTTGGGTAGAGCCTGTTCAAATCAGAGCAGATTCAGAAACAAACACAYGAACAGTCCAGTCAACCTGGACATTTTCAGCAACACTGACATTAGAGGTGACTTGTGGCTTCTCGGATCTGGAGTAGACACCAAAAATTAATGACTGTTTTGACCTCTTAACAGTAAAGGTCACTGAAGAAGTTAGACTTTGGCGTCTGCAGTGAGGGTCAGAAAATCGGAAGAAGCAAATATAATGGCATAAAGCAGGCAGGCAGGAGTTAGATCTCCATTTAATTAAAATAAAAATGGAAGAGACTACACCTCAGTATCAAATGGCAGAATAGATKGATCCAAAGTTACCACTTTGTGCCAACCATTGCCACTACATCACAAACACAGAACTTCCTGACATCTTTACAGAGTGCTCCTGCATGTGAAATGTTCTACAGGTCTAATGTAAAAGGAGATTGGCAAGAACAYACTGCAAGAAAAGATGTTATTTCAGTGCAAAAAGGAAGATTTCACACAAAGAACTGGTAAAATCATGAGGAGTGCAGCAGAAAAAAACCCCTATAAACCCCATAAAGAATTAAATTCATAGACTGCCCCTTGAACTCAACTCATTTTCAGTCAAGAGGACATTAGTTTTTCTCATCTGGCATCCAGACATTACTTTATTACATTTCTATATTCTATAAATAAATATATTATCTGGAAAAAGTATGACATTAATGATTATATTTACAGTATTAAGCATATTATACTCCTCACCTTTCTATACACTCCTTCACAATAGCAAAATTTCCGTCTCCTATAGTCCTTCCAACTTTATATCGCTCTGCTATCGATGCTGGAACCTGGAAAACTTCCTCCAACACTTCTGAAAGAATCATTAGTACATTTTTATTGTTAGTGAAGGAAACACAGATGCTGCACATAACATGCATTTTAAGTCCAGGGTTTAGGGGCCTGGAAGCCATTCAGTCAGTATCTCACTTACTGTACAGTGAAACCATGCTGCTGACATTGTATATACTCAACAGGTTTCACACAGATACAATAATGAAAAATAAGACTTCTGGGGGCTCAGACATACCACCATTTGAGTGTTATATAGTTTACCACTGCCATTGCAATATGCCCCCAAGACAAAACCCAAACTGTATTTTTTTAATTATGAAAAAGGCCTCTGTGATCTGCACAAGTGCAGACCAGCCTCCAAAAAGAGCTGGAATTCCTTGACACAGCATGATTAAATATATGTACCAAAGAAGTCCAACACTCAAGCRCTTATTACATCCTGTAAACTGAGACATCCATAAAACTCCTCATGTGCTAAGTGCTAGTTCTCCCCATCCCCCAGCATTAAATATTTAGTTTTTAAACAAATGTTCCCAATAATACTACCTCGCATGCAACCTGGGTACCAGATGTTTAGGTAAAATTGCATTACACAGTGTCTAAGCACATGAAAAGCTTGTAGTTGAATGTGTTTTAGTGCTCACTCCTCTGCCATTATTTTTAAATGTATTTGAAACAGTGTTACAAATACTTAACATGCCTCTAAAAGCTGACTGTAAACTGAAATTGATACAAACTACTATATAAGTATTGTAATGTAAAATTTACAAAAGCCTCTCAGAAGTGTGATTTGTGTTTACACTCTTTCGCTGCATTTAACTGTGTCTTTCTCTGTCCTCTGTTCCAGTTTAGTATTAAAAGTGAATGTCAKGACACAAGGAGGCTGGGGTTTGTCTGAATTCACAGACAGCACCAAGAGTTATTCTCCAGCAGAAACACAAACACACACACAGGTAGGCAGATGTGCATGTGAGCCAGCAGTGTTTGAGCACACTCTGCCCCTTAACCGACTTGCTCAAGGCCTCAGCGTGGAKTAAGACTCCCCATTTCTGAGTAAAGCTCCAGGACTGCAGTCTGCTCTTTAGGACCATGACTGATGAGACAAAAACACCGAAATTAGCCAGTCAGCACTGTGTTGCTTGCAGAAATAATACCACAAGTATTCTGCAATGAAAATCCCTCTGAAGAGTGATGTCCAGATCAAATCTGATCCAGTGTGAATCTAACCAGTTTGCTAAGGCTGAGGAGCTTCCTCACAGAAAGTCATCGAGCCTGCAATACTCCCACCTTCTCTGGCAGGAAGAATGACTCATTTCCTACACAGCTGCTGGTATCACTACACTGACTGCTTTGAAATGCCAGCCTCCAAATGTTACCTTCTGCAGGGCCATCAGTTTCATCCATTGAGCTGCAAACTTTGGTGGATGCTAATGAGGTAGAGGAGCCACTGTGTTGGGAGCTCTGGAAATGAAGACACAAATGAAAACAGATGATTTTTAGGAAGAACGAGAAGCCACAGCACGTTCCTGYTGGACACATCCCAGAGAGGCTTTGGCGTTCCCTACATAAAATACCAATTTACTTCGGCAGAGGTGTACGTGGATGCTTGGGAAGAGTCCAAATTTTTCCACTGCAATTACACTTTTGGTAACCTCACGTTACTGGAGAGATCCCTGATCCGTCAAGTGCAGCAATGTGCATGCAAGAATATTTTGATATATGTTCCATTAGTTTCTCCCTATTCCACACACACTCCGTCAGGGAAAAGTGAGGAGCCGTACGCCCTCTGCAGGCAGCAGACCGCGTTCTCAGAGACCCTGTTAACTCAGCAGGCACTAGAGAAACAAAAGTCTGTAGTTGGCTTTGTTATGGGCAGAATTCCTCATTTTTACAAACCTTCCTCTGTTGAAATCCTGCCCAGTTTTGATCTGGAAGGGAGAAATCATTATGGTAAAGTGTGGAAAAAAATAAAGTGTCAGGGTGAATAATGGCTGCTGTTTCAATGAAGTGTTAGMTTGGGTGTAGTTCCCTCGAGCCAATGCCTCTGTGCTTCAGTTTCAAGCACTCGTCCTGCGAGTGTCTGAGCGCGTCTGTATGGCCAGTAGCGGGGGACAGTGTCCCTATGGTTCCTGGAAGGAAACTCGTAGCCACCCACCTTGGATGCCAGAAGTGTAGTAGGCAGGATCTCACCAGGGAAGCTTTCCAAAGCACCTACCAATATCTATTAGTTGCCTAGAGACTTTAGGCAGGAATTTTAGGAAAACTGCTTCAGCAAGCATCTAGATGGATGAAACTACATAGACATACAAGATGGACTGGATTTCACATGAAACTTTCACCCTTCGGTGCATAATGATTATACAAACACGTCTTTGGGATTCTCCTATCTTCAGAGGAAACAACAACAAGCAACAAATGCAATGGTGGCCCCTTCAAACTTAGAGCCAAACTGAGCATTTCCTCAGGTCCTCATATTGAAACTTAATTGAAAAATATTCACAGGATATTCAAAATCAAAACTTTCTTGCATTCACACCATTCACAGGCTGTAAGTGCTGTCATATTTCATTATCTTCTTCAATCTATATATTACATAGATTGCAGGCCGTACTTCATGAAACTAACACTGTCACTCCCTTATTAGTGTTTGCAAGTTTTTTTGGATGCCCAGCATCATGGTGCCAATCCACTACACAATTTTAATACAGATACTTTGGAATTATTTCTCTCATCTGACACTGCAGAATGCAGCAGATAACTGAAGCGAGAGTAACTAAAACTGCAGCGGTTGGGATCTTTGCTGAGTAATGAGCCAGGGAAAAGGCAGTCAGCAGACTTAAAAGCTGGCCAGTATGCTGAGTTCATTTGAACAGAGTAACTTTTAATATCTCCCACAACAGACAAGGTCAGATGACTTAGACAAAGCCTGAACTTGGCCTATTTTTCACTAAATAATCCTGAGAGYTTGCACATCCCATCTACCATGAGATTCTTTACCCTTGTTTCCTTTAATCAACCCCAGCTCCCTCTTTTCATCCAGCCAAATATTTCTTCTGAGCTTTGACCAGAATTGAAGAATGCATTAATCAGTTTTTGGACTCGTTTTTTGCCTCTTGACAACAGAAGTCAACACTGAGTGATTTTATGCAGATTGCTAAGATATTGCTGCCCTTGTTTCATGGTCAGAACGTGTTTATATATGTGCTATTCCTGTGCTAAACTCTGCGTGACATTCCAGTAAAAACTTACCTCTGGTTCATTTTTGAGCAAATGAGCAGATGTGGATCAAGGTAACGGGGAAATGCTAGGAGTTCTCATGCCTGGATAAGTCACTCTCAAAGCCTATTTTGATACACATGTAATGAGAGAATAGTTTCCTTTACAGTCCTGCTTGTAAAATAAACAGAAAAAACATGTTCTGCCTACTCATTCTTCTGTGTTTGTTTGCTTTCCTAGAGCAGGCATCCAATTTCATACTCATTTTCCCACTCCACAATATTTTCTGAAACGAGTTACAATTTAAATATGTTTAATATTTGTTACTTATACAATCAGGCATAAATCATTACAACATTTAAGGGGTACAAATAAAAAATGGCTAGTGTTAGATTTTCAACAGTTTATTAAACAGCTGATTTTTTCCATTTTGTGCACTTTAAATAGTGAGATTATACTTTTCAGTAGATGTTAGGTCAAGGCTGCTGACTGCACAGCACTGCAGCTTCCTTCAGCTGCCTGATGGTTTCTTTACAGTTTTGCACTTATTGCTCTCATGTGTGAGAATGGGAGATGTGAAAATCGAAACCTAACTCAGCGGCCACATCTTCTCAGAATGGGTGCCTAGAGACACTCAAATTTCTGTTTGAGGATTTAATTTTTCAAGGACCTTAAAACAAGGCTTAGCTGAGAAATGCAATTGCTCAGCCCTTCCAAAATTAGACATCTTCAAAGGCCCATTTCAACAAAGCACTTTAGCAAGTACTTCAATTTAAATACAAATATTCTTAATGGTCTACACATCACTGAAATTAAATTGACTCCTAAATATGTCTTAGGCATAACTCCTTAAATATGCACTTAACCTAGGTTTAGTCTAACAGACTGAAAAAAAAGTGACCTGTAGCAAATTCCAAGGAAAAAAATTATCTCATACTGATGTTTTAAGTGGCTGTTTCTTTTCTTATTGACACTAAATAAAGAAGGGAAGGTTAAGATGATATTTGTTAGCTGAAGAAGAATTGAAATGATGCATTAGTAGCATGTACCATACCGCTGGTCTGCAARCAAAGCATACAGCCCCTTTTGTGACACCTGCCTGTAAAGCACTGGCACGGAGCCAGAAGTGGCATTTGCCAGTGACAAGGAAGCAGTAGCTAGGAAGATGTGCTAAAAATACACGCTGGGACTTGTTAAACTTTAAATAATTACTGAAAAATATATAAAAGCATACTTTTCATTACCTTTGCTGAACCCCTCCTATTAAAACATCAGATTGAAAATAAACCAGGAACTGGACATTTGCRTACATTCACCAAGTCTGCTGGCGACCCCCTTCCACAGTTAAAGGAATRTTAGTGGATAAACACGACACAAATATTTTCATCTTTATTCAGTCCTATTCCACAACATGCAGGCATTTATTTATTTATCTTTACTTCAGCTAGAAGGACATTTCATTTATTTAGACTTTAATTAGCTCATTGTTCTCACAAGCTGAAAGCCCTGCGGGTCCAGCAATCCTTGTGGGTCTCAGTGCTCCTTGCAGCTGGCTTGCCAGTTGTGAGGCAGCCTGTCATGMGCGCTGCTGCTCTCACAGATGTGAACCCCATCAGGGATCTTGCAGATGGGTGTCGTGGGTTTAAAACCTRATTTTTCCCAATTTCCCRGCCAGTGCACCAGAAAATGTGATGGTTTAGACTGTGCTGAAAACCAAAAGCACTGCACCCACAATATTCCCTCCCTCCCCCCCCACTGGAGAGGGAGAAGGGAGAGCAAAAGCCCAATTAACACGAAAATTTATGGCTTTCAGATAACATAACGTAATTGGGAGAAAGATATGTATGTGCTCCAGAGAGATAGTCAGACAGGCTGCATAACTTAAGTTGCAAAATAGATTTATTACTACAAACTACTAAGARTACTACGGCACTGGGGAGGAGAACAGAGATAGGGACAGATTTACAAGGAAAAGAGAAATAAAACGGACATTTTAAGACACCTGTTATCCTTTCCGGGACCCGTCCCTTTCCCAGATCCTCCCTCTTCCCTCCCCCATGTTTTCTCGCACACAAAGGGGGGCAGGAATGAAAGTCTAACACAGATCAAACTACTCATTACGGTTGCTGTCCAGCATCATAGGAGAAGTGTTCTTACAGCTCCAAGCTGTGGAAGTTTTTTTCCTAAGAACAGTCAGTGCATAACTGCTAATGATGAGGGAGTATTTTCTTTACATTGTAGGAGAAAAAGAAAGAATGTCCTTCAAGGCCAAACTGCGTTGTTTCAGCAGCGCAAGACCACTATCACAAACCTCCTGGCAGAGCACAGCTTCTTCTAAGCATCCACTTACTTCAGACGTCGTGGGGGGGACCAAGCCTCTTCCCCCTTTTTGGCTGTTCAGTCCAGTCCTCAAAGGCCAGGTTTTTTTTCTTCAGCAAGGTCGCTCTCTTTTTCTATTCAGGTCTCTCTCTCAATGATGAAATAGTCCTTTTTGAGAACAACTTATTCTCTCCATGCTCGAGAACCACAGCAAAAAGCACAGCAAGCCAATCCCATCTTCTCCTTACTGTGATCTTTAGGTCTCCATTTTTCTTCTTACATCTCCTCACCCTCCTGCTCTGTTTTTCCCCAGTGCATGATACTAAAACTACATACTAATAACCTAAAGCTACAAATGGCAGCCGCCCCTATCTTGTTTTGAATTTTTCCTAAATACTAGATAATACATCATCACAGAGGTGTAACCAACCTGTGCAATTGGCCCAGGCCTGATKATCAGCCTCTCCATCACCCTCAGAGCYATAATGGATTGGCTCTGAAACACAGGGGGTAGGRCTCCTTTTGCTGGAGAAGGAGACAGCCCCTAGAACTTCCTCAMAAGAGCCATCTTTGTGGTTTCTTGATCCCATCCCCCCAGCACCAAGAATCGGACCAAGTAAAACCATGACAATGGGGAGGGGGGAAAACAAATCCTAAGCCAGGGTGTAATCTCTTCAACACATGGACTTTAATGCAATTAGCTGTTTTAATTTTAAGAGATGCTGAGGTGCTTGGAATGTCATCGCTTTTACACAGATTTAAAGGGGTCCAGCTGCACAGGTTGCCAGCACGTGGCCAGTTTTATGGCACACCTTCATGAAAGTGATGGCATAAAAAAATCAGGTCTTTGCTGAAAAGATTTCAGATCCTCTTCAGGTTTATACAAGAGATGGCCAGCACACCACACCATGCACTGATGCCAATGAAAACATTGGCGCTACAGAGTTTCAGCCACATCTCACAAGGAGATTTATTTTGCAACTGTTTGGTAAACAGTTCATATGTCAGTGGAAACTGTGCTAAAGCCATGAAAAAAAAAGAGGCAACCAAATAAAAATTACTGTAATGTCTCTCGCCTTTGTCCTAAATTAATTTTAAAATTCCACTCCAACTAAACAGCAGGAATTGTTCTTGTGGACTACTTGAGTCAGCAATTATGAAAAGAAAATTAAACAAGTATGACTAGGAAGTTTGCTCRTGCAATTCAGATTCCTGAATCTTGAACCTTAAACGCTGCATTCTATTTTCTAAACCTCTCAAAACCTTTATTAGCTCATGTGGAGTCTACCAAGTCTCTCAACAATAGGTTCTTTTGTATTTTTCTAGCATGAAGGAAGCATCTGGAGGAAATGTAACAGAAARGCACATTAGGTGTAAGGCTAAGTTTGGATCTCATGCAGAATTCTACTCTTTTACAAATGGGCTTAATGAAGTGAGAACTAAAATTAGTAAACAAGGTGTAAGTTCAGGAAAGAGGCGCAGGAGAAGGGAATTATTAATGCCCTTAAATTATGTCTCCTAAATTTGTATCAATTCCAAAGAACTCTACGGAATTAAAAAAAAAATACAAAGTGTGTGAGTAATACATGTGAGATGAAGTTCARCTCAGTAAGGAAAAATAGCATTAAACCCCAAACTAAGCAGTTAAGCCACCATGCACCCCTCTTTTGGAGCCCACACTAGTGTTCAGTCTGGTTATAAAAAAAACTTTTGCAAGGTAACTGCCATGACTACCTGACAGACTCAGTTCCTTTACCTAAAGATGATCATGAATAATGATAAAATAAAGACAACTGTCCAGTGCAGCTATTAGCTTTGAAAGGCTTTGAAGGGATAAAGAAATTCCTGTAATATGTAACGGTGTTAAGCAAGAAATAAGTGAGTCAATGAACAGCAAAATGGTACAACACCAAAGTGCAAAAGCAGAGGACACCTGATTTAAAACAGTAAAGTAATACATTTTGAGGCAACTTTTAAGAAGATAAACTGATTTTTTATTATTATTCAACTCAGAGAGAAGCAAAGGGTTACAATGAAATTCCCTCTCCCAACGACATCCAGTGAAAAATGTTTATTTCCTTTTGTTTAGCCTTATATTTTTTTGCCCAGCCAGTTGAGTCTGGGGGAAAAAAGCTCTCATATAAACAGTACAGAGCTGGCAAAAAAGTTACTTCATGAAGAAACATGAAATCCACAATCTTCATGCAGAAAGAATGGAACCCAATGGAGTTCAATGTATAGAAAGAGAAATGATGCATTTGTTTTCTGTTCCAGTTTGGATACTGCAGTAATTTGGCACATCAGATTAAAATTTATCTATAAACTGTTTCATCTGGAAATGTACAATAAAAAATGTATGGAAACCTGCTTACAAACTTATTCACGATTCTACATCCTGCCCTGTTTTTTTTTTTAGACATTTAAGAGAGGCCCTACACAGGGAAATGATTTTTTTGTTGTTGTTCATTTATGCAATTCAGGCTTTATGCAACTTGGAGAAGAGATAAATTCAAATGACATAAGCAATTATCTGGCATATTATCAGGGTCTTGTGTTGGTTTTCTTCTTTGAAGGACAGAGGGACGAATGGGAGAGTTATCAAGGAAATGGAGCTGACAGACTGAAGTTAAATTTGCAAATTTGAAGCCCTTTGTTTTATCAAGATCCCCTTCCTAAGCTGCAGTACTGGATGCTTATACACTCATGTGTAACAAGATAATTCAAAAAGACCAACATAGTTTCCTACACTAATAAATTTAAATATATTACTTTCCTACACTAATAAATAAATAAATTTAAATCTAACCTCCACTAGTTACTAAAAGCTGCTTGCAAAACTGAGCCATAATTCAAACTCTAGGCTCACTCGGYCTTTGGCATCATTCATACGAGACTGATGGTATTAAAAAAAAAATCAGGTTTGTGGTATCGGAACTTATTACTGTCATTTCTATTTCTATATTGTGGTTAGCATAAAAAGTTACACGTGCAATGATGCAAAGGGAAGGTTTCCTTTTACCTCTTCTGAAGTTATACACAGATAAAATTGTCCACTCAACTACAGAATAAAAATTGAAAAGCCATAAAGGAGGTTCTTATTTCTTCCATCTAATTAAGGGCACAAAAAAATAACCACTTTAATTTAAACTATTTATTGGTATTTTAAAAGCTCTTGTTGTATTTTTTTACTGTTTCTTGATAGAGACAGAAACCTCAATTACTTTGTTTTTACTCTTTCACATTTGTATCATACTGTTTCCTTTCTATGTGTATATACCTTTTTTAGGCAGACCTATTTACCAGCAACCAAGAGCATTTTAAAGCTAGAATTTTTCTCAGGCCCACAGTTCCCTCCAGGAAAGCGTCTGAACATCAGCTGAAGTATCAGGCTGGCAGATGACATGTCAGAAATTGTAACATCTCTCTTCCCCCACCCCTGGCAAACAAGAAATAAAACTAGGCTATGGATATGCATTTTTAAGGAGTTGGAAAGATGTATCAGAAAATTAGGTACTTATTTTAAACCACACCAGGTATGTTTCAGTACTATTAGCTTTTCACAAGCATATTTTCCTAATATTTGTCTTAGGAGAAGTGCTGCTGGGGCTGAGCTGTTGATGGGGAACTGGTGCCTTGCTTTGGACATTCTACTAAAGCCCCACTTCGTATTTCAAATCTGTCCCATCATGTGCACACAWAGTTACCCATAAGCAGTTCAAGGCAGTTATATTTACTGCCCACTACAAATCAATTTTTTCCTTGAAGAATTTTTTGTATCTACATACTAAAACCCAGAGTTTATTACTAAAAAAAGACACTGAATGCATCTACTTTTTAAAGAAACTCATTAGGATGCATGAATCCCACTTACACCCCCATGCTTACACTAAGGTTAGATGGCCAATGCTAAACCAAAATGAACAAGCAATACCAACTGTAAGTGTTCTATTAAAGCCTGTTAATCACGTTTCCAAAATAAATTCTCTGAACAGTGTGTATTTTTAATAGATATTTATTACATCACAGTAATCTACATTAATGTTAAATCTAGCAAAATAACAAATTTGCAACCAGGACGACATGGTCAAATATGAAACACAAGTACAATACAGTATGATGAAACAATGGCACAAAAATGAAGGTGATTTTCTTCAGCTGATTATAAGAAATAAAACATTCATCGGCATTTATTTTGCGAGTTTTGCATTTTTTGCTGATAAATCAACAGCTATGTTTTTTTGGTTTCCTGCATCACAYGAATACAAAAATGGTATATTTTTAAAAGCACATATCAGAGCACTTTTCATTAAAAAAAATAATTGTACGCATAACTTTGTAAAATCTTAAACTTATGCTGTAGATGTGCCAATATTTACAATATCATAGTGCAACTAAGAAAACGAAGAGGCCTTAGCACAAACATTGTTAGCTCCTCTTTCACTAGAGTCCAAATTCCAAAACATTGTATTGCAGGGCAAACCACAACCTAATTACCCCATATAACATCAGACAACAAGAACATGCTGAATACAGCACAGCTTTCTTTGTACTTTACTGCTGAGGGTTCATTTAAGCAAATTCGAGTATATTCACCATGTGCAACCACAGACACTGAAATGAGCACGTGTGTGTGTACACCATGAGTGTGCTCAGCCCTGCGCTGATGGGGCGTGACACAACACAGGGATCACTACGGACCCACCGCAGGGACTTGGGGTGCTCAGCCAGCCGGGGAGCAGCCGCCAGGTGCAGAGAGGCCAATGGAGCCGGCCAAAATGCGCTGGGGCAGCAAACACAGCTCACAACAGCCCCTGCCTGCTCCGCTCAGCACATCTGGGTCACCTCACTTTCTGGGTGAAGGGACTTTCCTGGGGTAAGCACACCCATTTCCAAAGAGGGTGAAAATCACTTGCTTGCTTTGCTCTGCCCRTTAAGGTATTGCTGGCTGCACTTCGTAAGGTTACTTTCCATCTCTCGTAGTTATAAGATCTCATCACTAGCAGATAGAACTGAAAGTGAAGATGGAATAAGAACCAACCTTGTATTTGGTTGCACACCATTAACTGAATGCAAGAAAAAGCACAGACAACATTAACCTATGCATTCATCAAGTGATCAGGTAACTTAGCACCATAAAGATTTTCTGTCTGTTCATATGTCTACTATTTTTGACAGAAACTGTAAACTTGAATTGATCAGAGATTCTTTTCTGCATCATTGCTAATTCATTTTACATTCAAAGTATAATTTTTGTAATATAAGCACTCTATAAAATTCACACTGCAGTGGGTATTTTGAAATTGCAGAATAAAACACTATTATTTATCTCAATTTTTACTCCACACAATCTCAATTCACTTGTTCTTATAGGCTGTTGAACATTATATAAACTTTCTTATAATATGCATTTTTAGTCACAGTATTAATGCCCCAGAATTTTCATTTTCCAGCCAAATATGCCCAGTGAAAATGATTTGAAGAGAAAAATAACTAAATATGATGTGCAGTCGCTGAATTATTTTAAAAATTGGAAAACAATTTTCACATTGCATATTGAATGTTACAGATTTTATTGATTCCAGCAAAAGAACTCCTAWTTTTTTCATGACCTAATGCACTGCAGAGCAGTGTAACTCAAAAGGAGGCATAAGACTGAATATATAAAAAAATACCATTTCAAATTTTCAAATTTCAAATTTAGGATTAATGCTCTGTCTGTGTGCATGTATTTGTRCAAAAGGTTCTATGCTTCCCACCTTGGTGTAAACAGTGGGTTTGCCATTAACTTCTGGTCAGTTTGAACTTAGCCCTTGTTTGTAGATGTGATCTCTTAAAAAATTGTACAAAATTCCTTGGGGTAGCTGCTCWGCAAGTACTGGTTGGTGCAACTCCACTGACTTTAACAGAGCTGTAGTGACTCCCACAGGACACTGTTAAAACATCCTCCTGTTAAAACATTTTCCCCACTTCTTTGAAGTCACAAAGGTGACATAACAGTGCATGGATTCCAAAGCCGTTCCAAACCTATGTATGTGTACGTGTGCGTATAAATACAAACATGCACGTTCTGTGCTTCACATGAGAATTGCTTGTTACACAAAAGAAGAATAGAGTTTTTAAAAAAACAAAACAAAAAGTTGCAGAAAGCATTAGGGAAATAATCACAAGTATTTATAAAGCTCAAAGGGAAGCAAAGCTTTCACAATCTATACAACTCTTTAGCTACATCATAATCACCTCAGAGTAGGCACAAATAATGCAGCATACAGAGAAATAGCAGAGGTTCAAACACTATAAAGTTGCTTAAGCTATTCCATTATTTAATGCAGTTGATGAAATCTAGGGACAAATTAAAACCTGTGCTGTTGTAAGCAGAACTATAGCATCAAAGAACACAATTTCAGTTTCACCCATAAACTGAAACCTTCTGGTCTTGCTCAAAAGAAACATTTCATTTCTGCTCATGTATAATGGGAATTACATTCCACACAAAAAAGGATATCAAAGTCTATAAACAGTGTACCTTTTTAATCTCTAAGGGACTTTCATTCCTTAAATGTAATATTAATGATATGTTTTGCCCCTGCATAGCCCCTTAATACAAGTCATATGTTGAAATGATTAAATGTTATGGACTAGCATATTCTTTTTTAAAACAGTCTTGATGGAGAACTCGCTATGATAACAATTACTGATATAAGGTCCATTTTTTCTTTTCCACAGCTAAGCAAAGCCATGGGATTCAGGTTTGCTGGCAATCTGTGCTCCCTGCGCAGWATAAACATTCTTAATAAACTGCTTTAAGCAGCAGTGGCCTATATGGGAGAGGGAAGGAAAAACAAAATTCCTGGATTTTATTTTCTTTACAGGAAAAAACAATTTTCAAAATGTCAGTAAGTATTTCGTTCAATCTGGTTGAGTTCCCTGAATTTTTGGAAACTGATCCCAATGCACCTTTATACAATATGCATTTCTCATCTTGCAAAGACATTCCCTCATAACAGCTGAAAATGCAAGTAACTTCACAGCTGTGAACTTTTTCAACAGAGCAGGGCAGCCTTAGGATTAGAGAATGGGCTGAGGGATGGACTGTCCTTATAGCTGGGAACACTTTTAGATTGAAGACTGAAGCAGGAATGGCAAAAACATGCATTTGAAAAGCAAATGACTTGACTGCTTCAGCAAACCTGCCAGATCAATGACTTTCTCTCCAGGTGATACTGGAACCAAATACTGSAAACAGAGAAGGTAAGTTTTGTATTCTGCTGCCCTTGTATTTCTTTTTGCAAATATCCTCTGTAAAGAAAATTATGTTGATACAGTGAAGCCATAACATCACATGCCAACATTTTCCATTTGCTGAATTTTATTATGGACAAATAAGTCTAAAGGAATTATTTCATTAGATTTAAAAGTTGGCATGTGGCAGCGAAACCTTTTCTGTAATTAAGTAAATTTTTATGATTTCAAAATATATTAAATCATCACTAAGTAGCTCAAAAAATATAACCTCTATAGATTTTTGTTGAGAATCAGAAACACACTGATTTCTAATTCTTAAATCATTAGTATTTGAAAAAATGAAAGGATAGGTATAAGACTGCAAAAGTGTGTGATCACTACAAATGGGCTTAAATACAACATATAAAAGGAAATATTGCTATTATGTAAATTAAGTAGGCTAAGATTATCACAATAAAGCAGCAGAAACAAACAAAAATTAGTAGATATTTGTTAAGCAAGCGGTTATAATGCGCGACCTACTTTAACGCTAAAGGAGTTTTGCATATTCATGTTGTACAAAAAGAGCACCTCTAGATACTGCAAAACCAGAAAAATTAGGTCAATAGGAGGATGATTTACAGTATCACCATTTCTGGAGGCTTTCTTTTTAAAATGCACAAAATTTCTTCTTATAGCAGATAAAAAATGATGTTGCTGTTAWTGTAACAAAAGTGAACATAATAAACTACTTTTTCAGGCAAAAATATATTTTTTCAAAAGGTGTCATCATATGTATGTCAGACACATACCTCTAGCCAGCAGGGCCTCATATTTCCTGGGTCAGAAATCTGTCCATATTTACTTGCAACACATGGATGATGAGCATTAACAGCTCTTGCCAGGTAAAACATTCATATTGCCTGTGAACAACCTTCTGTTTACAGTCATCAGATGACAATGAAGTGAAGACAATTTGAATATTGCTTTGAAAGAATTTCCTTTTGTCCTGTGACTACACAGGATTTCTTCACTTCCTTTTCATTTAGATAAAAAGACTAAACTCAGAGTGTTCCAAGTGTGTGCTTTGGGATCAGCCAGTATGGTGCAAGTAGTTTAATATGGCAGGTATTTTCTTCTCTGCATTTTACCTATTCGTTGGTAAAAGCAAAGTACTCATTAACTGTTCATACCAAAACGAATAAAGATACATATGGCAAAAACAGAACATATAATCAGTACCTCGGATGATAAAAATAGTGGTATTCATAAATGTGCCCATTATGGATTTGTGTGTTATATTCACTTTCTTCAATCTTTGTGCCTTAAAGCATGCACAATGCTGTTCTGGATTTGATGGACATATTGAATGGCTCATTCACTACAAATTTTTGCATTAAAATGCAGTGGTAAAGCCTAAAATTACCCCCACACACTAGAATTAATTTGGCCCCATGTTGTTAATATTAAATATGCAAAACTCTTTTGTGCGATTCACTATGACTAAATTAGCAGCTATTTTCTTTAAAAATGCTAAACCTTCATCAAATCACAAACCATAAACATTGTTCCATTTTCTCTGTTACACTGAGTCTCCTACTGAATCCATATCATCCGAAGACAGTGGGCGATACAGGTCCTGTAAGATGAAGTGCAGTATAGATTTGTTTATTGTGTTTGATTTGTTGCACTGCAACTGTCTTATATTCTTTCTGTTACTGTGGACCAGAAGACATTGTTTAACACAAAATACATACATTCTATATGATCATATTGTTGTCTTAATATCATATTATTACAGACATATAAAATAAATGGTTAGTAAATAAAGCTGAAGTTTCAACGTACAACTTATTCTCAGAGGCAACCTTTTATCTTTGAGTGTTTTCTATTAAACACTATTCAAACAACACTTGTCTGTTCTGGAGACTCCTAATGGATTGAAAATTTGGAAACATTAATTTAATCTCAAAGGGAATGCATTTCCCTTTTAGCTGTTTGGCAGCGGCAGAGTGGCAGCGTAAGTGCTTACCTWCTGTAAGGCAATAAAAACCTGCCACCCACCACTGATACAGCGTAGATCCAGCAACATCTGACCCCTGGAATGCTGACACTGAGCACTGCTGCTTGCCAGAGCTGTACTGGCACTGGTAACCCTTCCCCAGAGCTCCTCTGTCTCCATGTGTAGGTATGAAAACACAGTGTGCTTTCCACTTGTCCCCCCATCAATGTCTCTCTCTGTCGGTAGCCAAGCAACCGGCTCATGACAGCAGAGGGAGAGTCTGAGTGAGTGGATCCACTTCATCCTTTCCACACACTCTGATCCTCTAACAGATCAGATAATCCTCAAATGCCAGGGGTGTTATGGGATGATGCACTGACCTATCCCACCTACACAGCACAACAGCCATCATCAGGACACACATTAGCATGGAATGAAAGTTCAGAAAGGAGAAATGATAGAGGACAGGGCACTGTCTTTTTTAAGGTGAATTAAGCGTAACTTATAGTTTAGAGGGGTTCTGATTGGGCAGGTGCCCAGCACATCTCATAAACATTCTCTGATACCTTTAAAGTCTTTTGAGGGATCATTTCCATATAGAACATATGAACAAATTGCAACAAAAAAACCTATAAGACAAAATACAAGCAAACATGACAATGGGAAAGCTGATGGAGCCAGCTTTAGGGCTGACCTTTGATGGATTTGTTTATCTTTTTTCAATCACAGTAAGATAACAGACAAGAAATGAACAAATAGGAAAGCTATACTATAAAAAAGGACTAGGTAAAATGAATACTTTGCAAATTTCAAATTTACAAGGATCTCAACAATCAATGCAGGTTTATATTTTACACGCAGGCATGATGTAAAAGGGATTTAAGTATGTTAAAGAGAGGTTTGATTCCCTAGAGTGCTTATTCTGCATGTATTCTGCCAACAGGCGTGTATACRCACAGTAGATAAGATTAGACTGCCAGAGTGAAAATCAGATCTTAAATACATTTCTATTTTGTTGTAAACAATCTAGGCAGGAGAAGAATTTTAAACAGATAATACCACCTGATTCTCAATACTAAGTAGCTTGTTAATTATGAAAATTTCTTTTGAGAATATACCGTTTGGGAATTTCTAATACATAGTACAGAAAAAAATTCCTTTTGATTTGCTAGAGAAGGTAACACCTCAAGCTTTTGAACAGTGTCTCCCAGGCGACTACTCTTGCTTCTGAATATAAAAAATACGCATTTGGAACTGAAAAAGGACATATTTCTGACTTTTAATATTTAGAGCATAGTTTTGTGTTTATTTTAATAACTCTATGATTGATTTAAAGCAAAATCACTCACAAGATTTCAGTGTCATTTTCTCTGCTTCCTCACCTGCTTTTAAATTCTTGGAAGTCTTAAATAAAAGTTTTCCTTTCTGAAAGATGTTTCTTTGTCCATAGTTAGCCAGAGAGTTACTGAAAGTCTCTGGTTAATTATGGGTAAGGAAATTGGTTTCTTGAAATTATGAGGAGAATCTATTTATTATTTTGTATAGATTCATAAGACAAAAATTGCTGAATTTATCAGACTTCTTGGTTACATACAACTCAGAAGATGTTTATATACATAGAATTCAACCTGTCGAATCAGCCAAGAGTTAAAAGTTAAATCTAACTATTTTTTTACTCTATAGGTTGCAATCTCTAAGGACATAGAAAAAATAATTTTTTTAAAAGATGCTACTTTACTTTTTTAGAATCTTCATAGTTAACTGCACTCTGTTGCACTAAGAATTAGATTTGAGTGTGATACAATAACTCTGCTTTAAACTGCTATAAATTTGAATTTCAAATTTATTAATCCTCTATGAAAAAAACTATAATGATGTTCATAACTATTTAAAACCCAGAATCTTAATTTTCTATTTAAGAAAAAAAAATTAAACTTCAAGAAAGCATAAGTATAGCACACAGCCTGCTAGTTAAAATATTCAGAAGCTGAAAATTGGTTGACAGTTAGCTAAGATAGCTGAAAAATTGTTCCTAGTTAATTTTCAACTTCGTGTATTACATCCATTAAATTGATCTTTCAAATCTTACTTTCTTCAAATATAGACTGAGTTTTGCACAAGATTATAAAAATATAACTTTCATTGATTTCTGAATTTCTGGAAATGACTTAGCCACATACATATGCAAGTGATAAAGAATAAACTTTATCATTTTATATTCTGGCTTTTGAGTGTACAAAATTTTATCTGTAGGGTTAGAAGAGTACTGCTTTCCTGAGCAGGTACCACAGCAGCATTTTAGACTTTATTTACATCAATGGAAAGCCTTCCTTCAAAGGCCAGAATTTATTTTTTTTAAAGATGAGTGATGGAATGTCAGTAAGGAAGAACATGAATGCATATTTCAAGCTGCCTAATGCACTCCACAGGTCCTTACTATTCCCAGGAAGAAATCCCTCCTTTTGTGGAAGTACCTTGCTTTGATGCTTCTGAATTCAAGAGCATGATTTCCTCTCACCTGTGCTTCCCAGAAAAAAACACTGGCAGCCTACCTAGACCCCTCAGCATTGTGATATTCCAAGTCTACAACTCCCTCATAGCACTGGAGTGGGATGCTGAAGACCTGATTGACTGGTTAAGTCAAGGGGAGCCAGGCTAGGCTAGAGGAAATGCTCCCATTGCCTTCCAGACCCAGTAGCTGCCACTGGCATCCTGTGGAACTGATGGACAAACCTGTGGACAAAACCCCCAAATTACACAGCTGAGCTGGTGTTCCCMGGACTCAGCATCTCATTTCAGTTCTAAAGCAGTAGCTCCCTCAAACTCCAGGTGAAGAGAGGAAAACAGACAAGACAGAAACCCAGCCATCACCTTCAACCTGAGATCACAGCTACAGCAGCCAACACTCTTTCAGGGCAGGACCACCTCAGCTCTCAGAACTGGGGACAGGAAGGGAACTTAAATCTCCCTTTTATGTCTATCACATGATACAACACCTCAACAAGCTCCTAGGGAATAAACCTCACCCTGCAGCTGGCTCCTCAGCCCTATAGCTGAAGCCATTGAAGACAAAACGCTCGGGTTCAAATTTGGTTTATGATGAAATGGCACATAAAATAACCTCTCCTCTAAGTAAAATTTAAATGACAACACACAAAAGACCAAACTAAAACTAAACAGAGCACTAATTATGCTGCTAACAATGAAATTATGATTTGAAAGCACTGCTTAATGCTTAGTTTATCCATTGGAATGTACATTATAACCTTTAATGACACAATCATATGTTTTTACACTGAACTKCTAACTCATTCACTTCACAAGTCAAACATGAAAGCAGATGAAATAAATTATCAGACTGAGTGTAAAATTTCCACCCCTGAACTTCTAAGAAGTTGATTTTGTAACCTAAATAATATTATTACAATGCATTTTACATGATTGCAATCTGTTTTTACATGAATATATTCCATGTTTCATCAGGTAAAAAATAAATCTGTCTCAAATAAAGCCAAACAAGCATGAAAGGTCTCCTACTGAGGTCAAGGGGACTGAATATGAATATGGAAGAAAATTCAACTCCCTTACAATGTCTTATCCCTCCTGTAATTTACTTCAATATTTATTTTCTGTACAGTTAGCAATCTGATTATGTTACCACCACATAGCACTTTGCATCCATAACACTGCCACTCAGTGATCCTATTACACTTACACATAAAAAGAAGCCCATCTGCTCTCCTCTTCCCATTTGAAAGTCAGAAATATTGTGCCTAGAAACCCTTGTGTCTAATAGTGCTGATCACATGGTTCCCACTCACCCATCCACAAACGTTAGCAGAAAAACATTTCTTCACTGTGGAGAGTGAAGCATCAGTGGAGAGAAAGAAAGTTTAGGAAAGTTACCAATGAAAAGAGACAGACTTAGAGCAAATGCAAATCCAATGTAAACTAGTATCATCCATCTAAACAGATGCCCTCACATCAACAATGTATAATTCATTTGGAAGACTCTTTGTTCCCTCTTCAGTGACTTTTTAATGATTCATTAATAAGCCTAGAGAGCGAGAACAAACAGGTGGGGAAGACATTGCATTCAAGGAGATTTTAGCACCAGCTTACCCACTGGAACTCACACCTTTACRGTCTTTGTATCGGACGATGAAAACCATGGCACTACCCTGGGGCTCCGAGCTGCTGCTCACTGGCTGTCCCTACACTGCAAGATCACCGTCAGCTCCCGTGTCAAACAAGGCATGGCACAAACCCATAGCTGGATCCCATACAGAAGTAAGGSTTGGGCATGCTTCAGCTCCCCGCCATACATCAGACATGAAGAAAGGTCCTCAGGCTAGAAGGGAATCATGGCATGCTACAGCTATTCCTGATCTGGGTATCTGGGGAATCAGGTCTGTACCAGCCTTTAAAGTCAAGCACTGCCAGTTTTGTACATAGTGCCCTTATTTTGAGAGACACAAATATGTCTTTATTTAAAAACTGAAAAGGCAGAAAAAGCATGTGTTCAAACTCTGTTTATAAACACTTCTGAGATACAGACTACTGCCTTAGGGATGCTTTCATTGAGAACTGCCCACAGTTTAGAAAACAGAAGAAAATACATAGACTTCTGTCCCATTGCTTTTAAACAGATACAATTAATTAAATCAGCATGTGGAGCTTTTGGGTTGAATAAGCAGTATTTCATCAGAGGTTACAGCAGTAACAGGCCACCTAAGTTCTGGATGCTTAGGGATACTGTAGGTTCCTCCATACAGGATAACTAGGGGCAAACTACAGCTACTATCAGCTCTCATCCAGGAGAGTGCCTGACAAGTCTCACGTTGCTTTGGTACGGATAGTATCTTCACTGCACAGGACTATGATATCACAGCTAAATTCCACAGTGCATTCTTTCACCTTGCTTCAAAATCAAAACAGTCTGTAGGTTGTGCAAGTGACATAACACTCACAGCAAGTTAGRAACAGAAAAGATTTCTTTGACAACATGAATATTTTCTTTCAGTTAAGAAACACATGGAAAAAGGAAAGTAAAACAAACAAAAAGTTTTGTGAAAAAGGAGAGAGATAACCCCCGTTTTTTCCCCCTAAGGATAAACCAGCTCCCAGTATACTTAGCATTTTGACAGACACAGAACAGTTGCATTCCACTTCAGGGTGTTTCACAAACAGAAATTGTAGCCAGGGTTTTCCACCCTATGGCTTTACACGCACACAAGGAATGAGAAGGGAGAAGGTTATTAGATAATGGCTATGCTGGATTCTCTCCAGCCATGCTCAGAAATCAGTTTCCTTATTTCCTTACCCTCTGTTTCCGTAGGCTTCCTGGGCTGGTGGGAGATGGGCTTGGAGACTTCCCAGAGCGGGGAGTAGAAAGCTGGCTACCAGGGGTTCCATTCACTAAAAGAACAAGAAATTGAAAAAATAAATACAAGGCATTATTAAAGGAACAAAATAGTTAAATCAACTTTTTTTTTTTTCAGTCTTTGTTGAACATATTGCTTTGCTTTTGCTTAATGTTTCAAAAATTAAATAAGGTAATCCAAAAAATAATTATTTCCTTAGAGTTTTGGCTCGTGAAGACAATTTTTCATACAGAGGAAAAAACCTCAAAATACTTTATTCAGTGGTAGAGAATGAGATCCTGTTTTCTTAAATTGTATTGCTCCTGTACTTGAAAGTAAAGCAGAAGAAAGTGCTTTTTTAACCTTCCAATATGTTAACCTTTTAATTCCATTTAACTATGGCTTGAAGGGCTACCCAGTAATAATAAAACACAGTATTGCTTGCAAGAACAAAGCAGCTGCTTGCCTTTCTTTACTCAACCATTTGAAGAGGTTTTTGCAATACTATCTGACCAAAACATCACCTCAGACTTAACCCAGAAGGGCTTTCTAGAGGCAAACGAATTAGCTATAACTCCTCCAGTCTGACTGACAGGAAAGCATCACTTTCTCAAATCAGTAAGTTTCTTTACACATGTCAGTGCCTATCTTTTTAAAGGCATCTTCACACACATGTGACATTATCCGATAAATTAACAAAACAATGCCAGCAGAGGACAGAATTCTACCACAAAGTAATCACATGAGAGACTATCAATTATATTCACATTGAAGCACTGATAGAAACACAACAAAGCATGAATCGCATATCTTGCAAATATTCTTAAACAAGCAACTGTTCTATCACAGTCCACATTTGTAAGTGCTAGGATAAGAAGAACTCACAATCAGATTCCCACATTCGGAATCTCAGGAGAATGTTTACATACTAAAGATATCCACAAGGCATTTGACTTACCTTCTATGAGCTCTAACATGGACAAGATCTTACTGTTTAATCTGATAGCAGCAAGCAGCAAAATTCCTGCTCTGCACTAAGCCAAGCTGTAGCCAGACTGAGAAGCAATGGGATTAGTTAAGGATAGCTGGGGCTGCTCACAGAGTGAGCTGAATGCGATGCAGGATTCATAAGCAGAAGCCTTTTCTGCGTAAGGCTGACGTCTTCAGAGCAGCAGTGGGAGGTGCAGGTGCTGTCTTAGGGCTACATCAAAGGTGTCAATTAAGCATAATACTGCTGCTTCACAACGCTGAGCCACTGCAACCCCCACTCGTTTTCCACGGAGCCCCGAAAGCCTAAGCAGTTTTATCTGCTGTGCACTGAATCATAATGAAGTGCCTTTGGGGGCAATGTACCAAATGACTCATCCAAAAAATCAAAATGACAATAACTCTTGTAAAACCTTGGCTGACTGGCAATCTAGCAAATGCTAATTCCTTTGGATAATACAGTAGGCATTTTTAAGAGATTCTTCTTATATTTTACATAATACATTGTTCTTACTGGCTAATACTGGGCCCGCATAGTATAATGAAGAAACGTGTACTTACCACACCACACACATCAATAAAACACATTATACTGCATGATAAAGGATGATTACTCAATAGTGCTTAGCTTTATGAGTGATCCAATCTCAACATCACTTTGTGCAAGGTATTGTTTAAAGTAAAGGTGCTATATTTGCATAAATATAGAAACAACAAGATACACTAATTGGATTTAAATAGGCTGTTTTTACAGAAAACCTCTAGGCTTATCTAAGCTTCAAAACATCTTATGCAGAGGACAATGAATTGTACATATCAAATACTGTACTAAGTGTAGGGGGAGCACATGCATATGTATGTATGTATGTTCATACAGTATTCACCAAAACACCCCACAGATCTGTCCAACAGTGACTAAAATCAAATTTATTACCAATACCACTGAAATATTTTAGGAAAAGAGCAAGATGGGGACATCAAAAATGAGCTTTTTGGAACCTCAAACTTGAAAAGTTTTAAAAGGTATCTTCTAAACATCTATGGCAAAACTGAGAAACATTAAACTATTATTATTCGTGCAGAGCTAGTCCTCAAGACTGCTGAGTAACAGAACTTGTGCTCTGTCTTCTCTTTAAACCAAGCAGATACTCTTAAGTCTTATTGTTATAAGCAAATTTAAGATAACAGATGCATTTCAATACACCTTGCAGCACTAAGCTCCGGTTCCTGTTCTTTATAGATTGACTCCTTCCCATGACTTTCAACCATCATTTTCTTATAATTACAATAGTAATTATTCTGTCCTGAAGACAAAAGCTCATGGCTACCAAGTGGCACAAGACAAACAGATGCAATGGTGTATTTACTATTGACATATTTCCGTATTGACACATATCATGTTGATGAGTATCTAATTAGGATGAGAACAAAGTATTATAAAACCGAAAACTACTTACTGGTCACCACCAGAGTATCCGGCATGTTATAAGCTATGTTTGAATGCTCTCTTCAAAAGCACTTTTAAAAAGGAAAATTATATTTGTGCTTATGTTGGCCATCTGTAACATGTAAAATTAATCAACAATTAATGAATTCAGGCCCTCAGGAGATTTCGGTGAGGTTTGCTCACCTGCTTACCCATATCCAAAATATAAAGGTGCCAAGTATGTAAAACAAGTACCAGGATTTTTGAGAGCTTAAAATTACTCCCTATGGAGAGCTTATTAGGAAACTAGAAATGTCAGTTAGCCCTGGAGATGAGACTCCTTTTACCAGTCTTTACATACCTATTGTATTGGCTACTACATCTGAAATAGTTTTCCAGGCTTTATTTTAACCAAGTTGCTATCATAAAATATGTTGTTTCATCCCAAAGCAACCATCTAAACCAGACCTAATGGACAATGTTCATCAGTGGATGGAAGCATCCACTGCAGTGTAAACTTCCCAAGCTACATAGGATGAAACCTTCTGGATGCTCTGCATACCTGGAGACACCTATTGCTATTACTGCTAATACATTACTCCTACTACTTATATTATTGATAAAATCCTTGAGATTAAGACAGCCACAACAACAGGATAGAAATGGTAATTTCTGATATTTTCCCAGCACATTCCAGAGGGCCTCCTTTTTTATCTTCTTGTTTATGGCTTCCTCTGCTTGTGAGTCACTATACTGAATTTGCAAATAGAGGTGATATTAAGTGCTGTGGAAAAGACTGCAGTGATTCTGACCCCTTCCTGAACTCCATTTACAATCACTACACCATTCTACACAAGCTGCTCATGACCAGATAACATGGCAGCAAACACGTGAATAAAAGCTATAATACTTAAGAATACTACTACATTCCTAATCACTACAGAAATATAGCCTAAATTTCCCTAAAAACTTATTGGTGGAATGCATTTTTGTTGGAAACTGCATTTCTATCCAGTATCTGCACTGCATTTCTCACTGACTGATACAGCACCTGTTCCTAGAGGGAACCTTGATAAAGGCATATGCAATTGGTAAATCACTATTGTGACTGATCATTTTACTGAGTGAGGCAAGAGGCTGCTTGTCCCTTTTATTCATAAAATGGAGGGGGTTACAGACTTCAGTTTAACACACAGCGCCCTCCCATCATCTTACAAGAAAGATTAATTCATTCCAAATTTCACAGGTGAAATATGTATTAAAAAGCTACAACAACAACAAAATTAYTGTGGCTGCTCAGAGCAGATGCATACAACTGCTTAGCTGTGAACTCCTTTCCTTGCTGTCTTCTCTGGTGTAACAGGGCGAGGACCTGCCTTTTTATTTGCTTTTCCAGCACCTGGCACACACATGAAGGTAGAAAAACCCATAAAATAGAGCACTAAAATTGGGTACCAGCATCAACTGTGATAAATGCAAAATCGTTTTTCATATGATAATATGCATAAACTAGTGAAAATGCTGCAAATAAAAAACTACTTTAATGGCATTCCAATAAATAAAATTTAATAGGGCATATTGCTATTAAATAATAGAAATAAAAGCAAGAAAAAATTAATTAAAACATCAAGTGTCAGTCTGAGAAGCCACCAATACCATTGCACTGTATTAAAATCATAGTCTCTATAAAATTGCCTGTTGATGTGCAAGCATATTGTACTCCATAAAACATGAAGAGGTGACTCGGTGCGTTTAAAAACATGGTTTGCTAAACACAAGAGTGTGTGTGAAGAAGAAAGAGGAGACTAAGGGAAAGCAAGAGTGCAGGCTTTTTTTGCAGCCACAACTTATGAACAAACAAGTTAAACTAAAATAAATKATTTACACAAGTCACAATATGAGTAGGTCATATTCAGCAACTATTAGCTAGAAAATGCTGATGACAGATCTCTATTTGACCTTGCCTCAATCACTTCTGTAATTTTTCTCAGTCCTTTTCAAAACAATTATTGGCTCCATAACATGATGTAGTTACAAGGTAGATAAGAAATAGACCATAACTTGCCTTTTTTGTTCCTTCTGTTTTTCTAGTCTATGTGTATATATCTTGTAATTTTTGTCTTTACACCAAAAGACAGAGTGTTTACAAAGCACCACATCAGATAAGTGCCCCCAGTATGACTCTCCAGTAAAGACAAGGATTTAGAGGTTCTACTTGAGCGTACAACAAATTGAGAAAAAAACCCAGATACCAATACTGCATTCATTTTAACTAGTGCTAAGTTTTCCCTTTTATATTCAATCTTTTCTAGAATTTATGTGTAGAAGATAAATGCAGAACTTCCTCTGCTACAAGACAAGGCCTGACAAGACCCACAGAGAACTTTCACCCAATCAGCAGCTCAGCAGATTAGAAATGTCAGCAGAAAGGATCAGTTCAGGTCAGGTTTACAATCCCCATCCCAGCAGCTGCCAGTGAGCCCTTGTTAGTCGCTGGTACCTGTGGTAGCCACACGGTGTAACCCAAGCAGTGCAGAGCTCAGCTGAGACTGTAAACCCCACATATGTTCCTCCTCCTCAACCCAAAGTCACCTACATCTGCACCATGAAGCAGAGAAGTGCAGCAGACAGGCAGATATTGCAGATATTGTCAGAAGAAAGGAGACTGCCTTGAAAATGCAGTTTCCTGGAATCCATCAATGTTTGTTTTGTTCTGTAGTCTCAGATGGCAAGTGCCTCTTGAGGTTTTCTCCCTCCGCACTCCAGCTGATTTCTATGAAATTTGCTGCTAATTTCATGTAGTACCTAACAAAGAGAGCATCTACATGCATGTAAGATTTAATGAAAATCTCTCTTTTAAATTGTTTCACCTAACTAGAAAGAATGGATTCTCAAATCAGTCTGTGTGAACAGAGTACCAATTTTGAGCATATTTCTTCATTTAGCATTTAACTTTTCATCCTTCAAGAGGGCTAAACTACTCAATATAACCCAAATTATTTCTCTTACCAACTCCTGTTTTTGTTACACGGGAGGAAATTATAAAATTTAATTTTTCAGTGAGTAGTATCAAAGGCAAACAACATAAATAAAAAATTAAAAAGAAGCCATGATCAAAGCAAAAATCATCCGGAAATCCCTGGGCCCGCAGGATGACTCCACCACTCCCATGGGTGCGAACTCTTGGCTCTAGGAAAATTTTGTTTCAGCATATTTATTAAAAATCTGTCTACTGAGTAACTGTAACTGAACAAAACCACATGACCTCGTCAAAGACAATACGACATATCATGCTTTTTTCCTTTGGGATACAAAAGACCTTCTTGAGTCAGGCAGTTGAAGGAAGCTTGTTTCTGGATAACGGTCAAAGATGAACGATGGGACTAAATGAAAACATACTYTATTGCAGAGGAACACCTCTACCTCTTTTTTCCTTTTTTTTTTTTTTTCTTTTTTAAGCTAGCAGAGCAAAGCACAAGCATCTGACCTAGAGAAGACTTCAGTAAGATCCTGTTTCTATATCCTAAACTAGTTTTTTCTTTAGGGAACATCTACAGTGTTGGTCAGGTTTTAGTTTGACATGCAGTTTCACAGTTTCTTTGTCCAGGTACAATTAAAAAAAAAACAAACCTCACATAGTCCTTGGTAATACAGCCTACTCTATCCATTTGTCACATTTTGTCACTTTTGTCACATCGTTCCTGTTGTCATTTGTATCAGGTACGTATCAACTCAGGTATTCTTGAAATAGTCACTTGTCACATTAAATAACCCAAACTCCTAAATAACTCTTTTTAAAACAAAATTTTAACACCTGAATGGCTATTATAAATAAGATTTTAAGCATCTGACATATTCTCAGTGATAACCTGAGGGGAAACGAGGTTGCTCACAGGGGAGAAAAAGTGAGAAGCAAAAAATTTTGAAGGTGCTCAAACTGAAGAAAAAGAAAGTAGCTACTTTTGTTGAGAGCAAGTTCCGAAAGTTAGAGTTGGAATTTCAGAAGCTAAACCAGAGTTCACCCAAATGAAGTATCTTTCCTTAATTTAATAGACGAAGAGTACAGTGATTCCAGTCATCTCCTGCTGCTCTTGATTTAATTAAAAATAACGATGATGAAGATATAAGTGCTGCTGCCTTCCTTGAATCTATTACCTCTTCATCCACACTGAGGCTGCCACCAATGGTGTTAAATGGCAGCTGGAGAGAAGCCACCAGCTACTGAACGTCTATGGACTGCTATCAGACGTCCATAATTTTCACTTACCAGCAATGGGCTGATACCCAGTGTCACTGAAATTAAATATCTTTTTTATGATGCCCTTTCCCCAACTATTTGATGCCAACTAAAACATCAAAGTGGTTTCACAGGCTTTAAGAAGACTTCAGAAAATTTAAGTAGAGGTAGGATTATCTATTGCACTTGGAACAAGACTTCAGCCTTCTGCCTGCCCAGGAAGTCACACTATCTTTTCTCTGCTTTTCTTCTTTGCCTTGTTCTGTGCTTCTCTTCTCTATTTAGATTGAAAGCCTTTTGAAGCAGACAGTACCTCAAATGGATTTGTAAAAAGCCAGAAAGCAATCCTCCTACTGTGAGATTTCTGTCTGATTGGTACTGTTTTGAAACACTGTCAGATGTAAATAACTAACTGAAGAAAACATAATAATGGAGAAGTCAGCCTTACTCAGATTGTCCTAGCTTGCTTGTACTCTTGGAAGAAAAAATTATTCTGTGTTTTTATATAAAAATAGGATTTTTATAGCATCTGTTCTCAGGAGCCTGGGAGGCTATAGAGAAAATATAAGTACATTAAACATATGCTCTGTTACAAAAAAAAAAAAAAAAAAAAAAAAAAAAAGGGAAAAGGAAAGGATGTAAAAAAGGTAAAGTACCCATGTAAAGCCATACATTCCTTTGAAACACACCAAGAAATGGTGTAAAGGCAGATGCAGTCTTTTTGGTCACTATAGATAGTACAGCTCAAGAAATTACAAGGAGTGTGTGCTTCCCACAGACTGATGCATTTTGCTTTGCCTGCAGCTAACCTGTGTGGCCCTGAGCACTTTTGCAGCCCCTGGTTTCACTAAGGGTCTTTCCCTGGAACCCTGCAACCTGCTTTCCATTCACAGAGTGCCACTTCRCCCTTTGCTGCCATAGCAGTGTGTCCTAGAGCCTGTGGGACCGTGTCATTTACCCTGTTGTGCCCAGGATGCTGTTCCCACGGCCATGTATTCTGCAAAGCTTGACAGTGCTGTAGGTTCTGTACTGGACTTTTGGGCTTGCCAAGGAGGCTGCCTTTACAGGCAAGGGAGGGCAAAAGGCACCTGCCAAGGGTGAAAATCTTTTAAGAGCCTTGGAATTGTCRTTAAGAGTCCATTTCCCCCAGATAAGACAATGAGGAAACAGTTCTCCAGAGCAGTGGCTGGTGGCTCACCAAGGAGAGGGGACACTCAGGGTCCTTTGTGCTCCTGCACAAAGTCAGAGATCACCATAACAAACTGAGACTGAAAAGGAAAGCAAGGGCCTTGAAGCAGAATTTCCTCTAAAATAATTTAACATTACTCAGTTTATCTTCAAAGCACTGATTTTGGTAAAACACTATGGTGCCAGACTTGGAGATGCAAAAACAAGACACAGACAGAAAAACAACAAATGACTAATCTGCTTAGAATAATACACTTGATTTCTGTAAGCAGCTTCGGAAACTTTTGGGATGAATTTGGGAAGGTTTATCACCCTGAACCACCATTTGCTCAGAAAAAGGAACTCATGAACTTCATTGAATTTATAGACATTCAGTGCAAACCAAAGTTTGGGCTTAAGTCACTGACCACTTGAAATTCTGTGTCAAAGAAGCAGAACAGTTGCTGAGGATGGCATTGTCTAAATGTTTTAGCCTCATTTATGCATCTATTTCTCTAATAACAGAAAAATGGCCCAAAGATTTTGCCCTCATTAACTCTAAAAATGATGAATCCTTATCAGCTATTTGGCTGAATACCTGCATTAAAAACTATATATGTTACAGATGCATACACAAGAGAAAAAAGGTAACTCAAGGTTATTCTCTCCATTCTACAGTTTTATCAGTTTTAATATTCAACTTTGAGATTTTAATATTTCTTTTTTAACATGGTCTTTGTCTATGGAAGTTTCCTTTTTTGGCCCATGTAATTATCCATGYGTATTATCTTGATACAGACATTAATTCAAGACTGAAGCACACATACGATCCTTTTGTGCAGTTATAATGTGCAGACTTTGAAAAGTGCAGCAAGAATCAAAAAGAAATAAAAGGAATCAGATTCTTTCTAATTAGCAAGACTCTCTTTTCCATRCACCTTGATTAGCTTTGTGTCAAGGGCAAACTATGAAGGATGTTTTCTGCCTGCCCTTTATCCCCACTTCTTTCAACTTTGTTCTATGACAAAACTCTTTGGAAAATGATACACCTTTAAATTTTTGTAATATATATGTATTGCCTTTGATCTGAGCAAAGAATCTAGTCTTATTCTTGAGTATTTTCCATGCTAATTGCCAATGAAAGAAAAATCCCTGAAAGTAGTTCAAAGGTCAACTGAAAGCTGTTTAAAAACACAGATTAAAAATACATATACATACACTTACACATGTACATATACCTAGCAGTAATGACACGACAACAAAAGCGTAACTTCCAGCTATACACAAGTCATTAAGGAGATTCTCTCGTACTGAGATGTTTAATGTAGACATCATGGGAAAAAGTTATCTGCTCAGATGTGCACTAGATGGCAATTTCTCTATTCTGCTACTGTCACAGGACCATAATTCCAAGAAACAGGCAGTATTTTTAGGCTTGCTGGGTGGCAGAAAAGTGTAAAGTGAAATCTGTATGCATTGTTTGCACTTCCGGGAGAATTTTGGGTTTTGTCTAAAACCATATAAGAGTTCATGTTTCTCTTTATTTCTACTGCTGGTTTTTTTTAAATGCAATGTCTAATATAAAATTGCATTTTTAAAATAATCATTGACTTGTATTAGTTTTATGTGATTTAAAAACAATTCTTGATAGCAAGTGGCTGCCTACTACAATATTGCTTCCTTGTGTAAAAGTAACAGTGATCGAAGTAATCATGTATGCAGGGTTAGAAACAGCCTTCCTGTAACATCCACACAATTTGACCTYACTCTCTGCAGAAAGCAAACAGCAGAGATACAGATGGGCAAATCAGAGCCATTCCCCCCAATAAAAATAAATTATATAGAAAAATGTTAAATTGCTTATCTTTTTTAAGCATGACAAATTTAGAATAGAATAGAATAGAATAGAATAGAATAGAATAGAATAGAATAGAATAGAATAGAATAGAATAGAATAGAATAGAATAGAATAGAATAGAATAGAATAGAATAGAATAGAATAGTTCACTTGCAAGGATCCTGCAACAGCCATCTAGTCCAACTGCTTGACCAACTCAGGGCTGACCAAAAGTTCAGCATATTCAGTTGAGAAGTGGAGAGACAGAGTGGCTTTGGTGAGCATCTGGCACCCAACCAGGGTCAACCAAACATGTAGTATTCCTTAGTAAATGAATGCTTCCCAGCTAGAGAATCATTAAGTTGTTCAAACAGGAAAAGACCTTTAGATTCATCCAATCAAACTATTATCCCAGCACTGCCAAGTCCACCACTAAACCATGTCCCTCAGAGGTGCCATGTCTACACATCTTTTAAATACCTTCATGGATGCTTGATAACCCTCTCACTAAAGAAATGCTTCTCAATGTCCATTCTAAACCTTCCCTGGTGTGGTTTTGAAGCATTCCAACATGCTTTGTCACTGGATACCAGAGAGAAGAGCTCAGCACCTCTGTCTCCACATCCCCTCCCCAGGAAGCCAGAGAACAATTGGGTCCTTTTCTCACAACAAGACAAGCCCAAAGTCCTTTGTTGCTCCCTATTGGACATACCTTCTGGCCCTTTCACCAGTTTTGTTGTCCACCTCTGGACACATTTTGAGTACGTTTCCATCCTTCCTGAACTATGGTGCCCAGAATTGCACACAGCGCTCAAAGTGAGGCCACACCAACATCAAGACAATCACCTCTCTTGCCTGGCTGGTGACACTGTGTTTGACACACCACAGGATGAGATTTGCCAGGGCTCTCAGCTGACTTGTAAGGAGCCTGCTGCCAACCAGCACCCCCATATCCCTGTCTGCATGGCTGCTCTCCAGCCAGTCCTCTCCCAATTGATATTTATGCTGGGCATTACTCYATCCCAGATGTGCAATCTAGCATATGTTCTCCTTAAACTCCATCCMATTAATCATTGCCTGATGCTCCAATCTATCTAGATCCCTTGCTTCTTGAGAGAGTCAACAGCCCTCCCAGTTTGTTATCATCATCAATACTGCTAATTGTGCATTCACTGCCTCTGCCCAGATCATCAATAAAAATATTGAACAAAACTGGCCCTGGACCTGAACCCTGAAGGAATGCTGCTGGTGACCAGTTGCCACGCAGAGGTAGCACCATTCCCTACAATCTTTTGAATTCTATCCCTCAGCCAGTTCTTCACAAAGGCTTATAGTAGGTGACAGACTGTTCTGTCAGCATCCCATACATTCCTGAGGGGCTTTGTCCAACACTTTTTCTAAGAAAATCTAAGTACAATGTCCAAATGATTATGTGAAATAGGCAACGATCATGTTTTGACAAACTAAAATGTGCCTGTTTCCTGTGAATGCATCGGTCTCACATAAGAAATGCTTAAGATGATTACATCTATCATGGGCACAGCACCATTCAAAATGGCTTGCATTTTTACAGTTTTCATTACACTCTCTCCTCTCTTGCTATTGGTTTTAATAATGTATTAATTATTATTGTGGAATAGTAAAAACATTCTATTTTTTCCATAGGCTGAAAAATTATCTCCTGATATTTTGAACTATGTAATGYGTTCTGCTCAGACCTTTATAGAATTAAACTACGAGAAGCTAAGATGCACTCATCCACACTTCTCCAGCATGTTTAAGTAAAAACAATACTATTTCTCTCAGGAACAAAACTAGCATGGTATCACACAGTCAACACAGAAAAAATGTTGCTAGTCCCATAGAAAAACCATAGATTTTTTAAATGCATAGCACGACAATTATTTCACATAGAAATCACCATATACAGTTCTGTGTTCATTATTTGTACTCACTAACAAATATTCATTAGAAAAAAAACACCAGCCTGTAATATTCAAACACCAAACAGGGCCTCCCTTGGTAAAGTTTAATTTAACTCTGTTCCACTACAAAGAAACTTAACATGTTCATGAAAGAGCTACTCTGGGCTTGTATCACAACTGATACTTCATCCCATTACCTTTTTTCAGTATCTGTATCTCAGCTTTTCACTAGGATGTATAGGAGGCAAGTTGCCTCCCATCCCTGCTACCCACATCTATTCCTCTGGGTCTCATCGTGTCTCTCCCACTTTCCTCCTTCCCAGAGCAAGAATGTTGCTTTTTTTACTCACTTATTCTTTTTATAAAAAAAAAGAAAAAAAGAAAAAAAGAAAAAAGAAAAGGTTCTAGTTGGTCTGTGCCTACCCTCTTTGAAACCAGCACTGGGCCATTCTGATCACCACCTCCCCACAAAGACCTTACAGTGCTGGATGCAGGTTTCAGGATGTCATTTGCTTTCCTGATGGCAGAAGACTGAAGCAGAAAGAGGGAGGTGGCTTTCAGACAGCTCTAATGTTTGTCTCTTGCAAAMTACGCATTCACAAGCAATGCTGCAAGTGCTTGAATGGGTCTACTCCAACTTGCTCACACCGAGAATTATTTGTACATTCAGGCACCAATACCAGCAAATCATCTAATGCACTTTTTTGTTTATGTATTTGTTCTGCTTGGGAAAAAGCTGCAGGGGTGAATAGTCATTGGCTATCTAATGGGAGCTGCTGCAAAGGCAGCCAAAACAAGGCCCTTCAGACAGAACATCCTAAAGCTTTTTGCTGAGTCTTCTCCAACCTGCATCACTGGCTTGTTAGGTCAGTTCTGACATTTCATTCCTCAGAAATCTTTGCACCTCACCTTCTGACATTTCATTCCTCAGATATCTTTGCACCTCACACTCACATCTGTAATCACATTCTTTCTCAGCCCTGCCCTTCTTTTATCAATATCTTCATGACCTTTAATCAATCCTTTCGTCACTACTGCCTCCTCACTCCCTCAGAAACAAAAGACAAAGATTGTGGAATTAACCTTTTGGGGACGCAGATCTTAAGCTGCATAACTTGGGCTACTTTCTGCTACATTCAGCTCCTAGTGCAAAAACTAACATTTTTTCCTCAGTATTTAGGCACTGGAAGCAAAAACATGCACAAAAAATAAAGTGAATTGAACCACTGTAGTGACAGATCATGATTTATAAGATGCTGAAGCTTTTATTTTTATTGAGAAGATACTTGATCTCAGATGCCACTGAGAAAACAAGTGAATTTTTACTATCAACTCTTTCATACATACAATGTTTTTCCCCAGGAAGGTGGAATTTTAAGTGCATTGCCCATTCTACCGAAAGAGAACGGCAGAATGGATGCTGTTGTTMGGAAAGATTACTTGCTTGCTTTACCTGAGCTAGTAGAAGCAGGAGACTTGCTGCGTCGGGACGGGCCTGGGCTCTTGGTGGTGCTCCTGCGTGAACTCGAAGCTATTTTGGTATAGGAAGTAGATTTCACCACCCGACATTCTAGAAGACAAAGAAACTGCATAAGTTAGCAATTAGGAAAGCCAGCAAGATTCTGTAACAGAAAGAACACTGAGAAGTGAAAACATTTAGCCCACTCTTGTTTTCATTCACCTTGAGGAGTTTTATGAGAAAATATAAAACCTGTATAAATGGCTCCATTAAAATCCAAGTACAGTATGTACCATATCCCAGACAAAGAACTGCTGCAGCAATCCAGTCTTTTAAATACCATGGTTACTGCAGGTACTTAGGACAGCTTAATTTAACAGTGCAGAGACTAGTCATAAAATTTTTGAAGATTTCAGTACAAGTAACATAGCAATTTTTTGTAAACAGTCCAGATGCAATGTAAGCATTTTTGTCAACCCAGGCAGTCTCCTCTAGAAAAACCAGAAGTCTTCTTTTCTGTATCAAAATGTTACAATTGTACAAAGATGATGCAAGTGTCTACCACTCATGAAACGTTCAAAGAAAATAAAGCAGGTTTGTTGTTCCTGCTTAATCACCTGGTGAGCAATASCCCACATTGTGTAGCACATCCAATTCATCACAGGTTGAGAGAAATGGCACTACTTGCTCATAAGAGACATCAGTAAAATCAATGAAGAGGCGAAATTACCCTCCCACTTGAGAACACTACAAGATGTTCAGGTTAGAGTTTATGCATACCCCCACAGATCTGTAGGCATCCTTGCATTACGCCTGCAAAATGGTTCTTGGCGTGAGGATGAAAGAACTCACTGTGCATAGCACTGATGTCTTGAACTCTTAATGGATACTAGATTAATSATCAGACTTATTACACCGCTGGGAAAAAAAAAATCCACTTCTTAGTCAATATAAAATTAAAAGTCTGCAGCAATGTTTATACTGTCTTCACCTCACAATGAGAGTACACTTCACTTGTTTAAAAATACGTCAGTAAACATTTAGTTCTGTATCAGACCTGTTTCCTATTTTTTTCCCATAGTTAAGGTTCCTCAACACAGGTTAAGAGAAACAAACAAGAGTTTTTTCTTCAGAGTCAGAAAATACTATGTAAAAGCCTTCACATTATTTAGTCTTCACAGATCAGTGGAGCCTGTAACATAGTTTAGACAGATTAGAGAACAAAAAAATAAAATTGAGCATAACTCATTAACTTAAACATATACACCMGAGAATGATGTAATGAAATTTATTTCTCTTGGCTATCCTAACTGTTCATCTTTCATCAAGCTGTTCAAGGAAATAGAAGCAAGAACTGATGAGTTACTGAGGAAAGCATCCAGTATAGCTGAGAGGACCAGAGAAATGCCCTGGTCCTCCCAAAGAGCCTTTTCTTCCCAAACTCTCCCCATTCCTAATGTCCGATAGTAGCTTATTTCTTTCTGTTGACATTTTTGGTGATTCATTAATGAGTACTCTTGTTTTATAGTGAACAAACAGTGGAAATGGAGAAAAATATTTACTCTGGGAGGAAATAATTTACTGAAAACAGGRGGAATGAGATGAAAGCTTTCAATTAGGTGCCATTGGGTAACCACAGCAAGAATCTTACACTGATTTACTGGCATAAACAGCTGCTCCAGAAACCATATACAATGCAAATGTAAACAGGTTCTTTATCTTCCTGTAAGTAAAAATGCAAAATCTTCAAACACTTAATAGCCAATTTTAAAATCCCAGTGTGGGCGTCATTCACAGTAAACAGTCGGGAAGGGGAACTGCATATTCTAATGGTCAACAAACAACAAGACTAAAGCAGAATGATACAATCAAGATAAACACAGTAGAATATCATTTACTTAGCTGAAGAACTTAAGAGTCCATGAAGAAAACAGCTACTTTTTGCAATATGTAAAAAGTTTTCCTATTTCCAGGGTGTAAAGAAAACAATTATCTACACCCCTCTCTTGCAATTCATGTTACGTACTGAAGCTTAATTCTTATTTTATTACAAGTACTAATACTCATTCAAGTTCTCTCGACACCTTAAAAACACCCAGAGTCTTAAATATGTTATCACAGAAGCATTACCACCATTTCTAATTGGGTGACACTTGACCAGTGATGCGTCTGTCCTGGAGCCGGCTGGCACTGGCTTGCTGGACATGGGGGAAGCTGCTGGCAGTTTGTCACAGAGGCCACCCCTGCAGACCCTCCCACTGCCAAAACTTGGCCAGGCAAACCCAGTTCATCTGCAAATCATCCTGAGGGGCTACATAGAGTTATTGAGAGAAACCTGACMAGTTATTGGAGAAACCCCACACTAATGGCATATTGCCCAGAGGGGAAGTTACCTCTCATAGCTAAACATTAGGTCTCTCCCCACAGGAGAGAAACACAGGTGATTATATAGTAATCCAAGAAATGTATAAGCATCACAGGATCATAGGATAATCCTGTTTGGACATGAGAAATTCCTAGTCCAGTTTCCTGCTTAAAGCTTGAAGTAGCTTCACATTCAATCTCTTTTTGCCTATTTTTCTATTTGTATAAAGCCTTTTAAGCTCAATTATCAATTTGTTTGGCACAATCTTTTTATTCCTCTCAAAAATAATTCACAGGTCATRAAATTTTAAAAGGCCACAGTTCAAATGAGCATCTATACTCTTTAAGGTAAAGTTGGCAAGTACCATGTTTCCTATTTCCTATGAGTTTACAAGTTTATTCATGAATGACATGAATGAATAAATGGGCTATGGTATGGCCTGTGGAGAGCCATCTAGGAAATGCTTCGGTGCTGTTCAGACCAGGCCTGAACAACTCATGCCTTCAAAAACTGGGGCAAGACTAGTTCCAGAGTTGAAGGGATTTCCAGTCATGGGCATAATGTAACCAGGCAGCTTGCTGTAAATAGGTCCCAGCTCCCAGGGTTTATGCATGCAATTCTGTTGTCACACTTAGTTTGTAATGTAAAATTTTACTGCAGGCAAAGATCCCACTCAGTAACCACACAACCACTGCTTGTTCGTCTAAGACATTACCATAATCTGCCCGTTGCTGTAGGAGAGCTCTGTGTAACAGAGAAAACAAAACAAAAATGCATGTTTTATTGAAAGCCTCTTTTCCACACAGAATCTAAACTGGTGAGCAAATGAATGCATACTTTCTCCTCATCAGCAGTATTTGGATTGCTATTCAATGGGTCCTTCGCAAGCTGTGAAAGAAAATAGCATTTTTCCCCCAAATTCCTTTTGATGCCAAAACTGTATCAGAAATAGATCTGAACTTCTGACAGAAGAGAGCTATACTGCCTTTCTCACTCATGTGGGCATGCCCAGCCAAGAAGAAACACCAAGTGCTTCTATATTATGTTCAGTAAGGAAGGAATGTTTCATGAAACCCCAGTCCTTCCTCTCACCATGGACTGACTGACATTARAGGAACAAAATGATGACACCCATGGTAATGCAAGACAAAAGAAGGTCAACTTTACAGTTTGAACTTTACAGGCTTTATTGTTTTCCAACTCAGAATATGATATAAATAAGAATGCTTTTACAGTGAAAATATCTTGCAGTAAGATGTTCTGTTGTATAAYTACATACAAAGCTATAAAGTAGGAGACAGAAGTACAGACCAACAGCAGCAAGGCTAACAATGTCCCTTTATAGTATGCAATATTACCACAGAGTTTTGAGCCATTATTGGACATTAACCATAGGGCGGAGGGAAAGAAAGAGAAAATACCCCAAGGCTGCAATCTGACGTAATTGAGGCTGCAGGGACAAGATAAGGAGAAAAGAGTTACTGAGATTGTAAGGTGGTGTCAATGAGCAGTAGGAAATGTCAGAACTAGGAGGTACCCCAATGTACATCCTGTGAGCTCTTGGCTCTTCCTGCTGCCAAATGGATAAAATATAAGGATGAGGTAAATAAAGGATGCTAACATGCAGAATCACAACACCTGCAGTCTCCAGCTCCATGATGTTTCATTTCCAAAATGTTACATTAGCTTCTATGCTCATTAGATTTTACAATGGCAAAAAGCAGCAGAGAGTAACTAATCTGCAATAAATGTGTCATAAAATGAAAGTCTTCTAGAGAAGACTGTGAAAAGTTATTTAAATTACCACGAGATCAAAAAGGCTTAGTTGTCAGCAATTCAGAAGTTGACCTTATGGCCTTCATGAGTTCTTTCTGGGCAAAAATATCACTCTCTGCTGTGTTTTGCTTTTCTTTGAGGTCTGTGCATAGGGAATAGATTTTATATTTTCAGTATCCCTGTCAATCTGTTTCTCTAAGACGGGAACATTTAACTTGGTTTCAGCAACAGCTGTATCCTACAGATAAGCAAGGGGGGAGGATCAGGGATGTCTGTGGTTGTTGGTAAGCCACTTTACTGTAAACCTCAGGCTGGTGCCTTTTACCACTGCTTAAAGACATTAGCGTCACTAGCAATGTCCTCAGGCCAACCAGTAGATCATTACCCCAAATGCAGTACCAATTTTAGTTTTTAATGTTAAGGGTAATTTGTTCCATGTTGCTAATTCTTAATGCAGCTAATAAGATTTTATTTTTCAGCTGCATTCATGCCTTCAATTAWTATCGGTAATCTTCTCTTTGCAGAACTAAGTTTCACTCTCTTCAGCAAGAGAAATTATACCCTCCTGTCTAGTGGCATTGATATACACTGCAATTCACCATACCCAACTGATCAACCACTGGCAGCTATGACTTGCAATTACAAAATGTTCAAAAGGGTAACTATCATACAGTTTCCAAAAATGAAAGTGATATAGATTGTTTCACAATTTCTGAACACAATTCAGTGTGTTCCTGAACACACTGCTGATGCAGATGGACAGTGATGTATGCATAGAATGCAAAATCCCAAAGTTTGATCCCATGCACCAAGTTCTGTGTCACTGTAAATGCATGGGGGTTTGAGACATCTTATCTTCTGATTTGATTTCATACAAGTAATTGGTGTTTAACACATGATAGAGATTAGGAATTCTATTTCAACTGTGTGCCAAATACTTGTGGAAGCAATTACCTAAATCTCCCTTTTTTTTTTTTTTTTTTCAAAGAAATATACTTTGATTGGGGTATAAAATGCAGAAACAGATTTTATTTCATGTGAAAAATCATTATCTAATTCTGAAACTGGGGTAAGTATATGCAATAAAATACAGATCATAAAGCTATCTATCCCTTATTACAGATCAATAAAATAGAGAATCTTGAAAGGTCTTAGGAACACAAATCATTTCATCCAAGCTCAAAGTGTTTTCATATGTTTGTACTACTCAAAAAATACCTTCTTAAGATAGAAATAAGGAAGTTATTTGTGAATTCACATATTATCACTAATATCTCAATCTGCTCTAATGTATAATTTTCAGAATCTGAGTTCAAATGTGTCAAAATTCTCCAAAGTTTAAATATTTACCAGAAGAGGTAAACAGATTTCATGTGTAAATCAAAATGTGGCATCGATTATTTACTGCTCTTCCKTCAAACATGTTCCTGAGATCATTGAGAAGTGTCATGGTTTGAACTTGGTTCGTGTTGGGTGCTTTGTCTTTTGGTCCAGTTCAAACCAAGACAAGAAGATAGAACTCATCTAGTGCTAGACAGCTCAAAATATTATGAACTATGAACTATTCACCTCACAGTCAATAGAACATTCATTTCTGTGACCTACCTTAGGAACCTGTAAGTTAGAAAAGATGAACCTTACTCATGAATTATCAGATACAAAAGATAGACTGGGTTTTGGGGAAAATACCCTAATTACAAGCAGTATCTTTGGACTGGGTATGGGCTTTTCTACTTTGTACAAACATTAACACAAGATTTTGCTGTATTTGTTAACTTTACTGTTATGAGTAGATTTTATCTCCCCACCTTCTCTAAATGCTAACCTTTTTGTCAGATTCATCTCACACAAATTTCCACATTKTTTTTTTTTTGTACAAAAMCAAGATTATGCTGAATCTTGCTTTACATCAGAAAAGAAATCTGCTATCATGAAAAATTCCACCTCACAGCAGTGGAAAAAAGGATTGAAAAACCATTTATCACCACTGCAACAGCTTCTCTGACAAGGCACAATATCTAATTATTTTGCAGCTCTGCTTCTGTAGGCAGACAAAACTAGAAGACTTCTTCAAAACCTGCTTGTCTAAGTGAATCTGAAATATTCCTGACTGAAATAATGTGAATGAACTCACATGGGTAAAATTTTAATTTCTGAAATTAAAACTTGACTATCAGAAACTATTTTTAAGATACCTGAAGACCAATTTGAAATAAGAATTTTGTCATTAGCTAAAACGTACCCCTAGCACACATTCTCTTTGACATGCATGTCTTTTGTATCTTGCCACATACTCTGTTTCACTCCCAGAGATTTTAATTATCACTGTTTGCTCAATACATGTCAGACAAGATGTGCCAATGCTGATATAAATGTTCATTAGTTTGCCCTTATATTTAGAACCCTTTCCCTATATCTCTGCAGATTTACCACAATAGCTGCAGAGACCAAAATATCACAAAGCCACTTCTACCTGAAAATGATGGCACAACTGATTACAACTGCAATCAACTGTACTATTTTTATTTATGGCCTCAGCCTTATTCCTCATGTAACAAAGAAATGTGACAATCCTTTGCTCACAGCTTTTCTTTTTGTGACAAAATCTTGTTTACTGGGCGTAGAGTCTATTAACACATATCTCTCTAAAAACACTGGTGAAACCACAGGAAAATTCAACACTGAAGTGCCTTAATCTGCACAGTTAGATGGCATTTTTCTTGGCATTGTTTTATTCAGGTCATTTGAGATTAAATAAGAGAATGGTACAAATTAATTAGCTCTAAACTATTCTGTTCCTCAAGATCAATGGCTTGCTTTCCTGTTCAGWACAAAGAGGCAATAGTTGTCCTATTACCCATTAAAAATAATTTTGTTCTTTGAGAATAAGCAGATCTCCTATCCACTCCATATGGTAAATATTAACATCATCCTAAGCACCAAGTACACATGCATTCCATCATATATTTTTTCAATTATGGTATAAGTGAAGTGTCAATGTTGCAGTCCAACACATTCTGTGGTTCTGGTATTACCACTCTCGGTCTGAAGAGCATAACTTGTTTTCAATTGTTTACTGTTTCAAATTGCACTTTTGGAAGTTTACAAGCTCGAGGCCTTTCCACAGATAGAAATATAAATCCTTGTTTGCAGAACATCATCTTMAAATGGAAAATATTAGCTAAAGGTACTACTGAGAAACATCAATTCAAAACAGTTAACTCTGAATACATTTTAGTAAAGTCTCCTGAGTTTACAGATTTTTCTGTGCAACTGATTTGTGGTGAGCAAGAATATGTGTATTTAAACTGCCCTATTTATTTCTGCTTTGTTTTTTTTTTCTATTAAATCTGCCTACTTATAAATGCACTTATTYGTCTAACAATTTCATTGTGCAGTATTAAGTTTTAAAAGCCTTTTACCCCCAAAGAAATGAATCACATTGTACTGGAGTAAAGCTTATAGTCATAACAGTTAAACACAAATAAAATTCCCATGGTTTATGCAGCTAATTCGCTAGATTAGCAAGGAGTCTTGCACAAAACAAGGGATATACAAATATAAAATGTTCATTAAAACAGAAGAATATGAGAAGTCAATTGTTATGGGGAGTTTTATTATTCAAATGATCATTAAAAATACTAACTGCAATCAGGCAGACAGCATAACTTTAGCAACAGTGAGACTAGAAGTCAAGATACACTAAGAAGTGACAAGTCAGAGAGAGGTTTTAGATAACATTTTCAAATTAGCAAGATGTGAAGAATATTTAGAGACACATCTAAGATGAACTCTAAGCTATCAGACATTATTTTGTGAGAATTATGAAAGGCAAGTAAAGATMCAAGAGAAAAAGTCAAAGCAAGAGCCTATCTTTAAAACTGGGACACAACAGAAAAGTGGGAGTTGAAGAAAAGATACCCTTATTTGAGATTATTGAAAAAAGTTATCCAAAGGGAGAGTATAAAGAAGACAGAGTCAAGCTGCTTTCCTTTTCGTTGTGGCAAGACAAGAAGCAATGGGCACAAACTGAAACACAGGAGGCTCCCTCTGAACAGCAGAAAACACCTTTTCACACTGAAGGGGCCAAACACTGGCACACATTTCCCAAAGAGGTGGTGGAGTTTCCAGCTTTGGGGAAATTCAAAAGCCATCTAGACATGATGGGCACCCAGCACCAGACGACCTCTAGAGGTTCCTTCCAAGCTCAATCCTTCTTTGTTTCCATGACAATACAAAGCAATAAAGGAAACAAAATATTTGAAGCTTAAAAGATATTAAGATTATTAACAAAAGTCAAAAGAGTTTTGTCAAGAATAAATGTGTCAAAATGGTCTTCCTATAAAGGATAACAGGAGGGAGAGTAGAGATTATAAGGCTTGCTACTCAGAACTTTTAAACTCAAACTGCAATTTAAGAAAATACCATCTATAGAAATTGCTTTTAAGATCAATACTGGAAAAGCAAATCAGGGTAGTTACCAATGGGTTTACTGTCAAACTAGGAGACAATAAGCAGAGAAATTCACTAGGATTTTGTTTCTGATCCTGRTCTAGTCAATATTTATTTGTATTAATAAACTGACTATACATTTTAAATTTGGAGAGGACACTACCATAGGTAAAGCTGTAAGGACTGTGGAACAACATAAATTTGAAAACTGGAAAAGTCATCAGAAAAAACAGATAAAATTCAACAAGTCCAAGACACTAGAACCAGGAAAGAATATGCAACAGAATAAAGGCTGAAGCCATCTCATTACAAGAATCAATTGCATAAATGCTAAACAGCACTTCTGCAAAGAGCGACAAAAGTTTTGCAGTCGGGTCACATGCTGAATTTGAAGTAAACTACTACAGTAAATGAAATCATCACCCTGCTGAGGGTATAAACTCTGAGGAAAGTGTCTGAATTGCCCCCCAGGGCTACTGCACTGTTAGTTAGCACAACAAATCCACTTTGTGTTTCCCATTAATAAACATGAGGATTTTACCTTCAGAGGATTAAGAGAATACTAAGAGATATTACAAGATGGGGAAATATGACCAGTGAAGGAGAACTAATATAAACGGGGCCTTTGGTTCAGAAAAGAAGGGATGATACAAAACAGCAGCCTTCAATACTTAAAACACTGCCAAAATGAAGAAAAACTAACTTCCTACTATAAAGTGTATCATGAATAGGACAAAGAGGAGTGTTCCTAAGTTTCCAAAAGGTAGATCAATTCAGACATGAGAAAACCTGCTTTTAACTGCAAGGATAAGGAAGTAGTGGAACAGATCAAGTGGAGGACTTGTTGAATTTCCCTAACTACAACTGTACACACACAGGTTAGCCAGAAACCTACAAAGTCAACTTAAATACAGCAGGTCTTCCCGTGGGACTTTTCAGATCCCCTCTATGATTCTTTTGATTAAGTCTTCCTAGTATGACTCATGAAAGGTTTTTCACTGTCAGCACTTCTGCTTGGTTTAGCTGAAAAGTAAGTAAATGGAGGAGATGCACTATAATGTAAAACTGAGTGAAAGTCAAAGAACATTTTYGCATGGGAAAAGTGATTGCTTAATGGGTGAATTAAAATCATTATAATTTCCTGAGTGGGGAGACTATTGAGATATAAATATTTTATTTGTCTTCAAAAGGCAGACTGATTAACTTTCAGAATTTTTCTCAGTGGGACATTAGCAGAACTGATATCTCCAAAAATCAGACCTTCTCCTTCACAGAGAATTCAGAGCCTTGCTGGCTAATATTGTCTCATACCATTAAGACATATGTACATTTCCTCCAAACCAACTATATGATAAAACTTTATACTGAGAGAAGATATTTCTTACTGGCTTCATGGATTAGATGTTTTTTAACTTTCATTGGACAGATCTAAATTGATTCTGTAATGCTAGCAATGATTAAGAGGATGGCTCTATCTACATTTCCACCACTCAATCTGCTCTCAAAGTATATCTTTCATTCTTCTCATATATAGGCATGTCTAGATGAAAAAACCTAGATGAAAACAGAAATGTTCACATATTCCATGTAGTTCAGGAAAAGCCATCATGGAAAAAAAAAAAAGAATAAAAGCCAACCAATCAAAACCATATTATCCTATATCATCTTCTGAAGCACTCTGGACTGTAAATATGTGAAGCAAGAATCAGAGGTTAATATGCAGCTGGCACCCAAATGATAATCAACAAGCAGTGTGTAGGCAGGGGGACAGGAGKAATGCTGACTATGGTATATACATCATATACATTCCTTAGGTTATTGTCAAAAGGAATGCTTTGCACTCTATCTATAAAACTATAGGTATCATTTATGATCATGTCTAGCACCTCAGTGGGTCATTGTTTTTAGAACTATTTTTTTGTAAACTTATTTCACTACCAAGTTGCACAAATTTAGTTGATATTRGACAAATTCAGTTTGAGTTGACCTTCTTCCATGCAGTGAAAGCCATTACTATGAATGATAAAGTATGTTAAGCCTAAAAATGCAGTAGACATTTCTTAAGGGTGCTTCATTTTCTAAATTCTTTGACCCACGTAATTTTTTGCTCTGCAAGCTGGTGTCCAAGATATACCTCCATCTCCACCATTAACTTTAAAGAAATCCAAATGTAGAACCATACCCATCTCCAAATTTTTAAACAAAGTTTATATCCTACTAGATGTTTGAAGAGGGCTGTCATGTGCATTGACAACATACTGTGGTGACAGTATGACATAAGTCATGTAGCAAATATGAAAGATGAAAAAATAATTAATTTAATAATTTCTGCCACGTTACTCTTTGTGAGTCCCCCAAAATTTTCTGATATTTTTTTCTTTAATTTAATGTCTTACTTCTCTAAAATACCCATTTAAAAACTGGATGATTTAAACAATTTAAAAGTTCYGTACCTAAGAATATTGGACAGGATRCAACACTCTGAAGCTGTTTCTGAACAGATAAGGAACAGCTATCACTAAAGACCTAATGCAAAACCAACACTTACCAACTTATTTTCTATAACTATTCTAAAAAAGCCACTTAATCTCCTTTGAAAAGTCATTCAAACATACATTTTTTTTGCAAGAGTATAAAAAAACCCTAAGTACTGAAAATTCCTAACACCGCTGAACCCAAAAAAAATTAAAAAAACAGGCTTCTTCACAGGACGTATTCCTATCTTCCTCTAGACTGAGAGAGAATGTGACTTCTTGACACTAACTTCAGCATACAAATAGCCACATTGTTCAAAGTCACAAAATACTGATATAAGCAACAATGCCGATGATATGACACAGTCCCTAGAATTCCCAACTTCCATTCTTCCATTATATGAAACACAGGAGTCTCCTCAAGGACATCATAAATGCACTTAGTAACCGAAATGCAGAAAYACTGAAAACAAAATATCCTTGCCTTAACTTTCCAATTTGCTTCTAACCTCCCCATGGTTTTGTGTGTCAGTCCCAGCCTCCCATATGTCTGTTCCTCCCACAAAAAAAAGCCTCTACACTTTCCCTGACACTAACTTCTATGAATAGAAAGCTCTCTCTGAGGCAACCTGAACAACACAGCTTCCCTCTCTGTAAGATYCCCTGATGATTTTATAATTTAACTATTGCAATGGAGATGATGTAACACAATGCAAAACAAATAGATGGGCAGGAGATACAAAGTGTGGCAAGGCCTAAACTGGAAAACATCACTGCCAGAAACGTTGGGCTCGCAGCTGCTGACATTGCTCCTGAGATGTGTGCACACTGAGAATTTGCTGGCAGCTGCATTGCTGCCTGAGATTTGCAGCATGTGGTTCTACTTAGGCGCCACAAGCTGGGCTTTGTTTGCTTACTCCACATTAACATCTGCCTGCATGTAAACCTGTGGAGATAAAAGGTAATTCCGGACGCCAAAACTCTGTTGTGTAGATCAGGCGTGTTCTCCTATGCTGAAGGAACGTGATGAACATATGCAGATTTTTTTAATGAGTTTACTCTGTAACTGCAGCACCAAGATCTGGAGATACCATCCTAGAATTGACTTGAATAAAGGCACAAACCTGGCTACACTACAGTGAAGCTCAGACGGGTAAATTAGCATATCCTGACTTCTGTGCTTCTACAGCAGACTGCTCAATTATGTGTGAGTTTACTTAAATCTCACTAGGGCATTTCTAGCACTAACAGGAATTCCGTGATGGTATGGAAGGAAAATAATCAGCCCCTGGAATATTTCTCTCCTAATTATTATCCCACRCTATCTTTATGTGACAGAAGGTGCAGTTCATCAAACATATAAAAGCAGAGGACTAGAGATATTGCTTTATGGAAAAGTAACTTAAAATTAAGAAATATTGGGAAAAGGATACAATTATCATAAGTCAGCACAAATTCAGTGATAAAATATCGGAGAATGTAGTAAATAAAACCCTCAAGCACTCTGATTGTTCAGTCTCAACTCATCACTCTGTAGACCATGACTGGACAGTGGCGTTTCCACTGCAGTGATGGACTAAAGCCAGGAGCGCTTCATGGACTGAGCTATACAAATGAAGTGACCAACTGGAACAGCTGAAGAAGGGCAGTAGCATTCCAGTTGCCTGAACTGTTTCAAATAAGCAGAATCTTTTMAAGTCACCAGTCTGATGCATTAATTGTTTTACTTTTCAAAGAGGAGTTCCTTCCCCTAATATTCACATCTAATGAAAACAAATACCTGCTTTCTTACAATTTATAAACCAAATAATCTGTGTACCTCTCATGGGTGAGTGCAATATGATACAAACAGTAGAGTCTGAATTTAAGTCTTTAGAGTCTGAAATTAAGTACTGTAAATCTTAGATATTTACAGACACGAACGTAATAGATATAGATGCAGAAGTAATGTTTCAGATGGGTCAAAAGCCATTATGGGGACAGAAGGCACTTTCAGAAAAGCACAAATACTGAATTCACACCTTATTTCCAGCAGAATAGGATGTATAGAGTCTAAAATAACTGGATTAACATCTGGACTGCTTTGAAACAGGCAAGCGCAAACAAGTATTTTTATTTTGTTCATTATTTCTTCCACTCCTTCACCAAAATAAGTATTTTATGGGATGAATACGACTTTATAAAAGARGAACAGGTAGAGGTACTCTGCATCTGTTGCTAAAAACCTAACTCTGGATTCTAACAAGCTTGCAAATTACATAGTGATGTGTAACAAGGTAACATAGCTGAACTACACAATTCTTATCTGCAAAACTGGTCCACTTTCAGTTATTATTTAGGCRTCAAAAGGCATGAAAGGAATAGACTGATGAGGAAGGAGGATATCATGATCCATATTTTTTATTGAGGCAAAAGATTTTTTTCTGGCTATTGATGCAAGGATGATGGAAAATATTACATAAATGCTCCCAAAATCAATCAGAGACTTTGAGGCAGAAGACATCATCAGCCACAGTTCATACTCACAGGCACCTCATCAATGATTTAGTATGACAGAGGGGAGTGCAGCTTCATTATCTGGTGATATTTTATTTATTCATATTTAATTAATGCATATCATAACAGTTTGGAACTCGACTGCATTGCGTAAGAGGAGGGAAGGAATGAAGCTGTTCTGCTGCCTGCACTAACACATCTGCTTCACAGACCTACAGGGATTCACTCGGCCACAATATATAATACAAATGAAAAAACACTTATATTCTACAAATGAGTTACAAATTCTCCATATTAAAACTGGGTGAAATAAACAAAGATGTCTTCAAAATTCATGCAGTGGACATGAAGAACTCTATTTATCTTCATTATAGGCAGAAAGTGTTTGGGTAAAAATCCCCAATTTAGGTGAACCATGAGGAAAAAAAAAAAAAAATAATGGCAGAAAAAGAAAAAAAAAGCAACATGATAAATTGGCAGAAGCAAACCTCTCCCCCAGTGGGAGGGAGAGGTGAAGGCCAAAGGGTAGATTAATCTTGCTATATCATATGGTATGGAACTTAAAAACTTCTCTGCATGTTTAGCAGAAATCACACGCACAATGGGGAGACTTTGAAAAGATCAGGAGTCAGAGCAGATTAAGATGAAATGGGACCAGATCCAAAAGGCCGTCAACCTCCCAACCTTTCCTGCAGACTCCCATGTGGGCAGGAGATTGTTTCATGGCTCCAAAGTGCTTGTCTGTGCTCAGCTCGTTGATGAGTGCTCATTCTCTCCATGCCTCAAACAGAGAAGGACTTTTGACTTCTCTTTTCACAGCAGTATGAGCCACAGCTGTGGACACAGGTATTAGTAACCCCTCTTACTTTGTGGCCTCAAGTTAATGTGCAGAACCCAGCTGATCCAACCTCACAAAAAAAATATTAATCCATGCCTAGCCAAAATAGAAATAGTATTTTAAAAAAGAAATGAGAAAATTTGTTGCGTGTGCTTTAAAACAGAAATTTTTAAAAAAGGAAAGGGGCTCAAGCAGATGATCAAGTTACTGCAGCTTACCCAGTTGCTGAGTATCAGCTGAGTCAGAGCCATTATCTGCATATATGCATGGTAAAAGTGAGTTAATGCAACATGGCTTAGCTGAGCCTACAATAGAAGATTTAATTATGTGCACATGCACAATTTATACATCTGAGCTGATCTKCAGTTACTTTTCAAGCTACTGAAATTGCTTGTATACTCAAACTTTAAAGCCAACCAAGCAAATAATTTAGACTTTWAAAAAAAAGGAATTTAAAGGGTTATAAAATGATCTATTTATTTAATCACATGATGACAAAAAAACGAAGGATCCCCTAAGAAGTATAAGCACGCTTTTAACTATTCTAACTATCATTCTGAAAACTCAAATACATTGATATGGAAAGCTGTTTTACTAATTTGCTTTCAGAACAGCTAGGTGCAAAAGCCTCTGTTCATTCACATAAATCTAACAGCAGTGTTTTCACCCTCGTTTAAGATAAAAGATAATTTGTTCCATGGTTTATGATCTCACTGACTTCCCATATTGAATTAGGCAGCTGAAACAATCCCTATCATCCTGCAAATTATTATTCATGTGGTAGCGTACACACATATACTGACTGATACATTTTATTGGAATTCACGGCTTGCGAGGATAACACAGTAATTTTATGGGAAAGGGTTATACATCCACTAATYACAAACTATTGCGGACATTCACGCAGAACTTCCACATAAAGCATGCCAGACACACACAGATGCATAATTCCCAGTTTTACACTGGCACAACTATTGTGATCAGCAGCTTATGAGAAACCTTGTGTGAATCAGATGCTATGTTTCCCATTCTTCATGATGAAGAGCATCTCAACAATGCTTTCATAGCTGTTGCTACACATCTACTTCAGTTCCTCCTTTCTTGTTCCTGTTTTTTTTTCTCAATTTACTAATTAAATGACTTACAGTTTTTGCTCTTTCAGTATTATCCTATAAATGTCTACCAATCAAGTTATTACTCACTGAACTAGGCAGAACTCTTTCTTCTTCCACATAAATTTTTCCTGCAACTATAACTTCATGCTAGTTTTCCTCTAACATTTAAATGTGCTTGAATGAAATGCGTTGGCTTGCACCTAATGCAACGCATGTGTTTATGGAACACAGCGGGCATTACTCCATTTTCAAAAGACATAACCAAAGAACAGCCATTTACGGAAGTTTTACTGTTTYTGATTCTCACTTCCTCTTTACCCCCTACCCCTTCCCAGAGTCCGACWAGAACATCTGGGTGCACTGGATTAAGTAATGGACTCTTTGAAGAAAATCCACAGGAAACTTTAACTTCTCTGAAGACAGGAGAGGTAACTGCATGGGAGACAGGACAGAAGGAAGCCAAGGAATCAAATAGAGAACTGTGCTTCTTCAGGACAGAAATGTGCATGTATCACTCAGATGTGTGAAATTCCACCACAGACACCAGAGCCAACGGTCACGGCAACATGGGATCCTTAGTATATCCCCTCCTTGAAGGAAAAGGCATGGCTTTTTGKGGGGGAAAAAAGTGGCCCCACAAGTCCTGAATCTGAAACTCAGCCAATTATCATGTATGACTGAGTCCTGGGAAACAAAAGGGAGTGTTAACAGCCTGCATGCAGGAGGAATACCACAACCTTGACTACTTTTGAGAAAAGGAGATTGGAATGTAGAACTGATAACGCAGGTGACAGACAATTATAAACATTACTAATACTGTAGCTTTTGCAAACTCACCAATCATGTACCGATTGTTAATTAAACAGCTGTCTCTTAACCAATGTATGTTTGACACAAATGTATACACTGGTTGCTAAAGTGGATAAAAGAGGCTTGTACCACAACAAGTGGTACAAGAGGCTTGTCACATCCTCTTTCTCTCTTTCTTTTTCTGTKTGTCTTTGTGTCTGTTATTTTGTGCTGCTGTTTGGCCAACAGCAACAGCTTTTATGGATGGACTGCAGTTCAAAGGAGACTGTAAAGAATTTTGTCTGACCTGCTACCTTTGTCTATCTCTGCACACATTTCGATAGGTTTATGTATCTCAAGAGGGTGTGTGCCACATTTTCTTTTGCTAATTTACACCATGGAGAGAATACAGTAGCTAATAACACCTGGAGAAGTTATGCAAGAGATGAGCATTGTTTTTCCAGTTCAGCTTGGTGAGGAAGCCTTCTGTATCAATAGAGCTCTACATCCACCCTAGGTTTAACATAATGCATTGCTTTTTATTACTCTGGCAAATCGGCAATTAATTTCATTGTAATCTGAAAGTTAGTTTAAATAATATGGAAAGTTCTACAGCATTAATTTTAGATATTATTATTGGTTTATGGTTTTGATTTTTTTATTTATTTTTTTTAAGTTGCCAGAGATCCAGTCCCCAAAGTTAACTGTAGATCTTCTATATCTGGATTCAATTGCATCCAACAAAAGATTTTTACAGATGTAGCTACCTAAATATTTTATGGTTCCCCTACCAATTTGAAATGGAAAATGAATCCCTATGGAAGTAATAGAATTTGACGAAAGCAACGTGCTGCTGATCTCCACAAGATTAATTTTACATGTCAGGTGTAAGCTATTTTTTCTTTATGTACATAGAGGGTGGGAAAAATATGTGGTGATTTTACTGTATTGGTACTATAGAAGTGGAGAACACCTACATAAAGCAAAAGCCTTATGCTTCACTTTTCTGGATTTATTCTGCAATCTGCTAAGCAATAAAGCCGACAAGGGACACTCATCCATTTTCCCCTTTTTCAGCTTACAGGGAAAGAATACTAAACCAATCGGTTTAAGCTATTATGAGATACAGGATCTAAACTCACACTGTAGGAGTCACCTCAAAAACTGCCAGCTGCATGACCTGAAGCCAAGCTATGCTGCACACAGTAATGAGAGCCCCTGCACTTATCTAGGGAAGCTTGAACTTCCTTAAGCTGGGTAATTTTTTCTGCAATTTTACTTGATCAAAAARCTAGTAATTTGGCACTTTTGTTCAAGTAAACCATAATGAGAAGCAGAGCTATGTATTTTATCCTCAAATTCTGGGAAGCAATGCAGAGAGACTGCAGCAAAAGATTCTTTTAGCATATGCATCAGTTAAGATAATGTATTCTGAAAGCGTGCTATAAAAGAAAACCAAGCAGTCTTACCCATTTTTTCCATCTTTTTTTACAAAAAAAAAAAAAAAAGTTCCCGTTATTTCTTGAACATTTCTGTAACTTTCTACCAGTACATCATGTTAAGTACCCAAAAGAAACTGACTGAATTGGTTTAGCAAATAGACTTTTTTTATTACCATATCTCCTATCCTAGGTTTTATGATTTCCATAATTAAACGACCTTGGTATATTATCAATTTTGCATACATGATCTGCAGGGCTAAATGTCTTATAAGATAAAACAACAGAAAGCAGACTTTTCACARTTGATTTCCCTCTCCAAATATTTTTAGACTTTTTTATAAACAGTAGATGTTTAATATGCACATTTCAGTGCACATTCTCAGCTTGAACATCTTGATTTAAATGGAGTTACCATGAAGGAATTCTGACAACATATAGTAGCTGATGATGTTGATGTATATTATATTTGACCATACAGAAACCTTCTAATAAAACTTCCTATTTTTTTCCATCTCTTCTTAAATAAATTATACATATTAGTGCACTGAAATTTTAGAGGTTTTTAAATTATGTTGATTTGTTTTCTTTTATTTTTTACTCAGAATGGGAGAGGAAAAATAAAATTTGAAGATAAGTCTTATTTAAAGGATAAAGGTGCCTAAATATCACCCTCTTCAAATATTTCAAACTTGTAATCAAGCTTCCTCTTTTTTTGACTGTGAGTTTGCTTGTACCACAAGCAGTACAACCATCGTAAGTAGGATGGTTGTACTAGTGGTCACTCCAAACATGTAAGATCATCAAAGCCAAAGCCCAAAAAATATCAAAGACCTAATCTAAGTCACAAGAAGAAAAAAAGGAAATATTGAAATATTGAAAGACTTTGATATGATTGTTTCTCCCATTAACGTAAATACTTATGCCTACAATTCCATTTTCATATTTGCAACACATTAGTTTTTGTCAATAAAAAGAAGGGAACACAGGATATTTTTGTTTCAAATATCAGTAATACCTTAAAATGATGCCGCCTAAGAAACAAAATTCATGAGAATATCCCAGGACTCAGAAGCCTTGACTCAATAAAAATTTTGAAGAACATCTTTAACTCAGCCAGAAACAAAAATACTGTCTACCAGCATCTTACCCATGTTGAGGCTGATTCTGTTTCTGCACTCTCTCTCCTCTCCCCTAGGAATAGATGGTGGTTTTGTTTGTTTTTGTGATGATACACTGAAGCAATGAAGAAGTAGGAAGAGAAACCGGGAGGGGAATATACAGGAGCTAACCATGAAGAAGTTAATGTGGAAGTGTGATCAACCGTGCAGAATCCGAAAAGGGTGAAAGAGAAGAAGGATGCAGAGGACACTTTGGGATGCAACCAGGAATGGAAAATTAAGAATCCCTGAGAAACCACATTGAATGGGCTGGAAATAGTAGTAGCAACACTGGGACTGCAGTTGGAGAGAAAGCTGATGACCACAAATAGAGAATTTAAGAAGATTACACAAGGTGCAGCTGTAAGAACAGTGGTGTCCTGGCAAAGGAAGAGTCACAGCGTAAAACTAGACTTTTAATTTCCAAGTCAGAAAAGCTGCAAGAATCACATTTTCTACTACTATTTGCAGTGTTAATGTCAAGAACTGTTATTCTTGTTATTAGAGCATTTATTATAGACTACTTTTTGTGCCATTTTAAATCCTCTGGTATGCCAAGATATTTGCTGAAGTTACCATCAGCAATCACATGTGCTAGGAAATAGTCTCCTTCCAGCATGGAGCTAATTTTCATTGTTCCAAACTAGTCATATTGCAACATATACATTGGCATTATGAGGAGAAAGGGTACTAAAGACAGAACTTCAGCAGAGGGACAGATCTAAGTTATTTTTTTCAGTCCAAATATGTCTATTGGCTCAAAACCTAGTGCCAGGGTTGCATTCTATTTCAGGCCTCAGATTTAATAACATGAGTTGCACAGCTCTAACTTATCTTCTCATTTCTATATCTTTCAAAGACTTTCAGCTCAATGTTACTTGCTTTTTAATGACCTTTTCTTGAACAATTCAAATATCAAGTTATCTAAAACTCTTTCCCCCCTCCAGTAAACCATAAAAGATAAAATATTTTAAGAAAAGTATTTATTTTCTTTATTTTTATGAAAATCAGTGATAACACATTAATTTTTTWAATTATTATTATTTTCATAGAATTCTTTGATTGCCCAGTAAGTTCTGTTGTGTTGTTTTGGGAGTTTTTTTGCTTTGATGATTTATGTGTTCTGGCATCTCCAAGCACTCAACTTTTCTGAGGGCTTAGGCCCTCAGGCTAATGATTGAAGAAGTCAGAGATGGCACATTTACATCATGCTCCAGACACCACACTTTACTGATAGCCCAATGTAAAATATGCAATGATTTACTTGCTCTGGTAATCAGTAACACTATTTAAAGTATTTTTTTAAATAAAATAGCTATTTAAAAATTTTATACTTCTGATGAAAGGCAAAGAAACACTGAATTATTCTGTTCTCTGACTCATATTTATCACATTGCCACATTTAAAAGGTAAGATATTTGGTGCCAGGAACTTTCGTTTCTTCACAACTCATGTGTATAATGTTGCCGACACCACAGGATGAGTCCTCCTTTCTACTGCAAAACACATTATTGAGATTACATTAAGAGGAACACAACTCTTCACGCCAACTGACCATTCAGCTTACATGTTGCAGCTGAAGCTGCTTGATACCTTCCATTATAAAATATTGTTCACCAGTTCCTTATAAATCTTCATGAACACTTCAACTGTGGATTGAAATCTTCCATATTTACTGCCCTCACACAGACTTACCAATTTAAAAGTCCTCAAAACCTCTGATTCCCCAAAAGTTAGAGCTGGTGGGGGAAAGTGCATTATTTGTCAGGTTAAGGAAACCAGAAGGAAGCAGAACTGGAACATTCCTCAAAGTAACTGATTCCATAAAACATCTTGCTGATAAAGTTCAGTTTTCCTTTGATTTATACAGATATGCAGAAAAGCAAAGGTATGATCAAACTACAAACATCTAGAAGTGTTTTCATGTGATTAGAAGTGTTCTTTAAAAGTCTTCAAACCTTACAGAGATAYTTTCTGAAGTTCCTACCTGCAATCATGGAGGATCCATCTCCTCTACAGCTTCTGCTCATTGACTGCATGGTTGGGTGTGCCATGTTATACAACCACCACCAATCATCTCTCATTTGGAACTATCAGGCGAGAGGCAGAACTTTCTTTCCAATTTCCCTTTTCTCATAGTCTGGGGCTATGGTTGTTCCAGTGTGGAGAGATCACCTGGAGTTCACTGGAGTTCACTGTTTTGGTCTCTTGGGGCTGTCCTGTAAAGGACAGCAGGGGAAGGAGGAAACAGCCACACTGAAACAGTGGCGGAGGCAAATAATGATGAAGTAAAACATTGAACCTTTGAACTCCCTCACATTTGTGAGTCTGATTTATTTAATATTCGTACAGTATCATTGCATATTGTTTTGGATTTGGAGAGGTGTTTTCTTCTTTTTTTCTTAGTTGAAACATTTATTTTAATTTTTTCCATAGTCTTCTTTAAAAAAAAAAAAAGTGAAATTTTACCAAATGCTAA
>NW_026623568.1:418102-446265 GCF_030028575.1 Malurus melanocephalus
GAAATCAATAGATCATTGAAGGAAGAAAATCCCTAAGCAACAGAATCTATACACTGGGGATTAAAGATTTGTTGCCATTTGTGTATGCACACATGCGTACGTCTATCCGGAAAATATTTTTGGTTCTTTGCTTACAGTGTACCTACTCTCATAATAGTCCAATTTTAGCTCCACGCATCATTTCTATTTCTGCCCTTCTCTGTCACAGACCATGCATTGCCACTCAGTTGCTTACAACGTGAGGGTAAAGGAAAACATGCGAACTAATTTATTCCTTTGGAGAAACTTGGAAGTAAAAACAGGGTAAAATTATTAGCATAAAATTTATTGAGCATCAAGCTCCAATGGCTTCTCACCAGCATTTTTAAACCATTTTAGCTCTCCCCTGTCCTGTGATGAGATGAGCCAGCAAAGATGGGACACTTTCCTCACATGAAGGGTTGCAGTCTAAGAAGGCACAGCTTCAACACTGCATAAATCACACCAGTAACTGCTGCACCACATTTAGTAATCTTTTGGCATCTTACAGTTTAAGTATCTAACAGCACAGATAATATATTAAGATGTGTAAACCAACACCTAGTCAAATAAAATCCTTCTAAAACCCAATTTAGCTGGCCCCAGACAATTATGTTTTTGTTTTGCCCCTGTTTATCTCTGAAGTTACAGTTTCTAGCTAACCTACACACTGTTTCATAACCTAAGGATCAGATATTTAAGTCTGAGATTTTAATTAGTGCTCTCTGGCTTTAAAATACCCAGGAGATACATATCACTGTTTCATTTCATTTTTCCTTCTTCATTACTGGGTTTGCAGATCACAGGCAACTTTGAAGAAAATGAGGCCAGCTTCAACTAGACTAGCATTATTGSAATCATATTCTACCTATTTAGGCACTTCTAATATACACAATATGTGGCATTTAAACATTTTCCAAGCAGGAGGCCTGACAGCAAAAGTTTTTTCTAATTATAAATGTACAGCAAGTGTATATTGCAGTAGGAAGAATGCACTGAAATGCAAAAATCATGTTTTGAGCGGAGGATCTTTTTTTCTTTCACTTCTCCTCTTCTCCTGTAAACAAGTGTTTACTAGTTTACTGAAGTTGTTCCCATTTATGAAGTACTAACCACTCCCACAAAAATGTACAACCTTTGTCATGAAGAATTTGACAAAAAGGAAGTACTAACATGTCTAGACAGAACCATACAGAAATATGGACAGGATGTAATGACTTTAAACTAAAAGAAGGTAGATTTAGACTAGATATAAGGAAGACATTTTTTACTCTGAGGCTTGTGAACCACTGGAACAGGCTGCCCAGAGAGGTGTTAAATGCTCCATCCTTGGAAACACTCGTGGTCCACTGGATGGGGCTCTGAGCAATCTGATCCAGTTTAAGATGTCCCTGATCATCGGCAGGAGGGGATTGGCCTAGATGAGCTTTGAAGGTTCTTCCCAATCCAAACTATTCTATGATGCTAAGATTCCAAAATCTCATGTCAGCCACACATGAAAAACACAGATATCAGAAAGCCAATGTCTAATTTAAATACTGTTCTCCTGAATTTGTACAAGGTGGTGAGTAATGGTATTTTGAAGTATCATTGTTAATAAAAAGGACATTGTGAACTTAGTGTRGCATCATAAACTGTTTCCCAAAGTGAAGGTAAAGACAGGCGTGCAGCTTTAAATAGTTTTGAGAAATGCTTATGTAGGTTATTTTAAAAGGAGGAGAAGGATACTTCCCCCTCATGTTAATCACCGATTATTTTCTATTGCCATTCACACAACTGCACCATCAGGTTTACCAGAAGATAAATAATATCACTGAAAAAAGATGTGAGAACTAAATCTTCGGGGTAAGTCCAGAAAGTTTATTCCACATGTGTATGGAAGGACAGGAAAGGAAAGTTCTGGAAAACATGGTGCAAATTGGCTACCAAGGTTAAGAATACTTGTTGGAGAGCAGGTAACATTAGGAACTGCTCAGAGGAAAGGTAGGTTCTCTTAAGGGACTTCTGGGCCATTTAAGAGAGAATTATGTTCTAATCTCATTCAGAAAGCATCCATTATGTGCTTATAATGCTAAGAAATTTTCCCTTGTTATCTGTTGAGAAGCTGCCCATATGAAATCTCTGCCACAGCCAACATGCTACCATGATCTAATTAGTCTTGGGAATGCTTTCTCAGATTATTCCTACAAGTGACTTCTTTTTTCAAATTTACCATGTAAGCAGAAAGCATTTCTCAGAAACATGGTCTCTTAAGAAAGCAGGAAACTTTACAGCCTTCCTGCTGAACTATTCTATTCTATTATCTCCTGAACAACTTCATACTTCACAAAATCATACGAGGCTCCTGCCTCGGTTTGAGACAACGTTTTCAAAGAAAAACATTACAGAGTAAATGTTTTTTCTGAAGTGAAAAATTTGATAATTTTTTTTTTTTTTTACTAATATGAAATAGATGTTTGGGTAAAAGTGAAGATAAAAAATAAAGTAGTTTATTAACAAAACACAGTGCTTACATGACACAGATGAAAAGTAACTGTTAGATATTTAAAACTTAGGAACACATGCTGCTTTCTCTTCCCACAACAACTTCGCCATGTGTTGCAGAGAAAATGGTGACCCTTGATTCTGGGAAAAGAAACAAAAAGAAAAGAAAAAAAMCCACGTGGCCATTCTCGCAACAGTGGCAAAAAAAAAGTTGGATTATAGTCCTTTTTTTACTGTGGATGTAACAGAGGGTTCGGTGTGTTTTTCTGTCGCTGGCTTGGCTTTTTCCGGAGTCCAGGAGGAGACAGAGCTATGCAGCCTGTCTCTGTTGGCCGCCAAATTATTCTAGAAGCAGAATTAAAGCAGCTGCAGAAGGGGTCCGTCTAGGGAAAAGCTGTTTGCCTAAGCTCGCAAACTTGAGCAAGCTAAACAGGCAACAATGTAACTCTGCTGCCCGCAGCGAGGAAGGACTTCTCGAGGCTCCGAGGTGAGCTCAAAAACTAAGCTGAGCTCTAAAAGGAAGCTGAGCTGCAAAAGCAAACAGCTGCACAGCAGCCCACGCCACCTTCTCAGCTGCCCCTGCCCCTTCTTCCAGGTCAGATTTAAAGGCACAAGCASCTTTTGGGCATACAAGCTGATGAATATAGGAATACAGGATTGGCACAAAATCAACCCAAGACAGCTCCATTCAAATACATTAAGAGTATATGAAGAGCTAACATAAATACACAGATACAGGTATTCCTATACATCACAGGAAACTGATATGTTGCCATTTATTTGARAGTTTTGAAAAGGTGTATCTTCCCTATAACTTTCACAGATAAAGCAAAGAAACCCCACAGGTATGTCAATATCCTGGGACAGCAACAACAATTGTACAATTGTCTTCAAACCAATAATGTGAAACATGAGTTATGAGAATATGAGCACTTGAAACCTTCCACATTACAGTTTGTTGGAAGAGAAGAGGGTCCTGCCCTACACTGTGCAGTCAACATCCTACCCCAAAGGCAAAGACTCCCAAAAGCTAACAACATTCCTGTAGTTTAATGAAGACTACTCAGGTGCCTTTAAAAGGAAGCTTCACTTGGATTCAGCTACAACAATATCATTTTAAAAAGTCAATAAACAGAGCTGTTGATAAATATCCCCTGAAGAGTTTCCATTACTGACARTATATATGCCTCTCTTTTCTTGATAACAATCACTGAACTTCTTTATTCAGGTTTCCTGTTGCACCAAGACCTATCTATTTCCAGCATCATGGAGGCACTCAGGATTCATTCTAAAGGAATGGTACAAAAGGGACTGCAAAAAACCCCAATAATCACAAGTTCCTTTATGGTCTTTCAGATCCTATGATTGTGTATATTAGATCTTGAGAGAATTAGCCTGGCACAGTCTCAGGCTAGAAGCRTTTCCCATTATCTTTAAAAAGAAGAGATATAAAAAAATATTTATGAATATCCCACTTGACCCTACAAAGATTTTTATTTTGCACTGTACCCATAAACTCCAGTTATTTTTAAATCTTTCAAAGAAGGCCTATCACACCTGTGTACCATGAACAATTACTGATACATAGTTTTATCTTCATCCATAAACATCTGACACTTATAGCAAGTACCAAATACCTAATAAGCACTTGAATCAAATTCAGAGTCAGAAACAATGAYACCACAAAAGTAACAAGAAGAAATATTCAATATCCTATCTCACTGAAGATGCAAGTCGTTAAAGCACAATGCAATGCAAGTTATATTAGCACTCAACAAAATAAAAATCCAAGGAATGCAAACTATTTTAAAAAAATCTATCCATTATTTTTACTTTTAATGTAACAAAGAAACACACCGCATMAAAAAAACTCTTATTTTTGCCAGAAAAATTCATCAGTGCTTCTGAAAYGGGAGTTAATCCCTTTGACTTCAGCTAGTGCCAAACCTTGGGGCTGGGAAGGCTATGCTTATCAGAGGACCCAGGAAAAGAATTGAGATAACAAAAAAAAGCATGTTCTCCACAAATTCAGGGGTCACTTGTGATGACTGAAAACTTTGTAGCACATTCCTGGAGTCCAGAGACAAAGTACTTGATAAGACTTTCAGCTCTAGTGCTCATGAATAACCATGGCTCACATATAAGGAGTCTGCTGATATATCAACTCATGAATCACTTTATGAAACTCTCAACCCTGACATTAACTGACAAAGGCTTTGCTCTTTCCAGAGCTACTTCTCGCTTCAGACCAGTCACCAGACACAAGCACAACACAGTAAGAATTTTATTTCTTTTAATAAGGTCCCATACTACTTCAGCGCCTAARAAGTTCTGAAAATTTAAATGCACACTACATCTTTCAACCTGTCCCAGACTCTGAGACCTCCAGGCATAAATGGGGAAATGAAGAGTAAAGAGTATATATTTAAATACCACAAGGCAGGAAAGGAGTAACAGCACACTATTTGTATGRGGTTGGAACTCTTTTAGTTTTTTTTTCTTCCGTGCTTGGGCACAAGTTTCTTCAAATTACCTTGAACGGCTTGTTGGACTACCTGTACAGTACCAGCTTGCAAGGAAATCCTTCTTTGCAGTGTTAACATTTCAGTTTAAGGATAGTTAAATAACTGCTGTAGTGACGTTCTTGTTGGACCAGATGTAATTATGAGACGTGAAACGTGGTCATTCTTAAATCCTTTGAAAATTATACTTTTCTCTTTTTTTTTGGCCCCAACAAATACGACTTTAAATTTGGTAAAGGTTCACAAAACACTGATAGCAAAACTATCTGACTCACAGAGAAATGAGAAATATATGGGTAGATCATAAAACTCCAGAGAAAATTTAGGAATGTAAGAGAAATATATTTATTTTCCACAATATGAAGGATATTGTTTAATCAGTTTTAAAAGTAAAAGTAACGGTAAATTCTCTTTTCACTCAGATGCTCTCAACAAAAAAAATAAAAAACCAGGCATTGGACTAACTGAAGATCACTGTTTGCTCAATGTATGTGAAATGTCTAAGTTCATCGACAAAAGGAAGAAAGACACCTCTAAACACAAACCTGAGGTACTGGTGTGATTAAGGAGCTATACCTATGGCATTTTGGTTTATGGATGCAACTTAAGAAAGGGTAACGTTTCCTCGTGCTGGATTATCACTTTCAAAGTTAAGGTTCCTTCACTCTCAAAGTKGTTTCACCGATGCAAAACAGATTCCCAAGAGTGTGGTCCACCTGGGTGACAAAGTGACACCTGATATGGCCATAAGGTGCTTCATCCCATTACCAGGCAATTGGGACATTTACTTATACAGACAATTTATGTTTAATGCCTTTTTATTTTTGCTTATAAGTGATGATGGATACAGACAGTGCAAACCATCCTAGGAAGGAAGAGCTGAATGGAAGTGCTTTTTCTCCCTGATGTATCTCCTTACTTAGTAGATATAGACACATGTATCTTCTTACTTCCTCCCTCTTCAGTTTCATGTGTCTTGCATTCCTGCATGCAAGATATCAGTACACTTGTTTTAGAGGTGGAAAATATGGACCAGTCCCAGTAAGAATCAGATTATTTCAGACTGCCAGGAAGTCATTCATTCTGGTACCTCATATAGATCTATCCATGTGTAGGGCTTTAAGCCCTAAGGAGCTGGAAAATATGGACCAGTGGAAAATATGGACCAGTGCCAGTAAGAATCAGATTATTTCAGGCTACCAGGAAATCATTGGTTCTGGTACCTCATATAGATCTATCCATGTGTAGGGCTTTAAGCTATAATTAAAGATTTATCCATGACAAGAATATCAGGTATCTTGGAACCCTGTACAAAATGTTAGCAGTTCTGTGCTACCTTGCTATGTACCTGCAGTACTTATGAAACTACTGCCATGTTTACTTCGCATTTCCTGTAGGTTTTCCTCTTACCTTGTCCTTTATCAAACATAATCCATCCATCCATCCATCCATCCATCCATCCATCCATCCATCCATCCATCCATCCATCCATCCATCCATCCATTCATCCATCCATCCACCCATCCATCCATCCATCTAAAAGAGATTTTTATCCCAGGGCAGTGGGGTGTGGGTGTTGTGGAGGTGGCTTTGGCTCCTTTCACATCATGCTCCTGGCTTCCTTATAAAAAGCTGTATCCAAATCTAGACCAATTCATCAGCCACCAATCACACACTTCTCCAAAGAATGCAATTATTCCAAATTCTAATGTGTGTAGTGGGTATTAATTTGGTTTGGGTTGGCAGGAACATGCAAGTAGGTGTAGATTGCTTGTAAGGGGTAGGAAAAGGAGATGAAACTTTGGAAAAATTGATTTAAAAAAATAGAGAAGGAGTTATAAAAGCTGTRTTTTTGTTCCATTTAAACACAAGCTGTTATGTAAGTGTCTGCTGCAGTAGGTCTGGTTTTAAAGAAAGTTAAAGAGGCATGCACTGGCTCTCTTGCAGCACATAAAGTTATTTAACATATCTCAAGGAATTCAAAATATTACAGATTGAGTTTTTTCCTAGTTAGTGCCGCAAATGTGCCTGTAATAAGAGTATTAAAAGTTAGCAGGCAGAAATTTTTAAAGAACAAAACCATAAAATGATGTTGTCTGAAAAGATTAAACCACCTGGTATTGTAATGGCTTTTTAAACTAACAACACTACCTGGGAGGCCTGCAAAAATAAAGAAAAAAGAATGTCTACAGTGTGAATTATTAATGATTTTGAATATTTTAATCAATTTTTCACACACATAAGAAAAAAATATTGAGCTGCAACATCAGAGAAATATCAAACCAACCGGAGCCTAAGGAATTCACTAATGGATACAGAAAAAAAAGGCAAAACTGGAGATTCAAACTTACTACAATCTGGAGCTCCTCCACAGTTATTTTTTACAGACAAATCCCCATGCACCAAACAATTAATCACTGCACTCTWACCAAAACAAATATGTTTATATGCTGATGCTAAACCAATATTCACACCGGGACTCTCATGCCTCACASCATGAACTGTGCTGCAAGGTGGGCAACAAAACCCACCTGCCATCTAAAAGCACATACAATTAATTGCCAGACCACCCACATTTTTGCTTCTTCAACCTCCTCAAGAGTACCAGGCAGATTTATCACAACATTGCTTTACCTATCAACAAAAAACCCAGAAATTAAGTCTTCCAAGTTAAAAAATGTCAAGGACTCCAGAGCTGTCTCTAACTTAAAGATCCCTAGGCAGCTTTTGCCTCTAATATTAATGGGTTCTCCTTGAACGCTGTCTGGCTCAGGCAATTAACTTTTACTATAATTATTTTGATAAAACTAAAGTAAACAGGCTGAGTCATCCTGGCAATAGGCTAGCACTGGGATATCTGGAAAATGTGGCTTCACTAAGAACATCTGCTAACACCACAACACTTACTGAGGTGTGTAAAGTCCCAGTGTTGTTTTTTTTTCTTCTGAGAAAGTTTAAATAATTGCTGATTGAAAATGTGTGTTGGGCTGGAAATAGCCCATGAAACCATTTTTTATTCTGTGTACCACAGCATAATTCAGAGATTGATCAGAGGGGTGCTTTGAAATTTACGTATGAGTTTATTCACAGGCTGATGTCCTCTCTGAAARCTCAAAGGGACTGTTTTTATTCAATATGGAAAGTCAGATCAATTAAAAATGAAGAGAAGCTTTACTAATATCAGGGGGTATGCATCACAGGAAGGTGCAGATCATTAAATGTTGTTACTGCCTTAATAGCCTATACAAATTCATCTTTTCCTGAACAGTGAACAGATCTTACTAGGACATGAAACATTTTGCAACTGACTCAACTTCAGCATTTTCTCTGAGACAGTAATTCTCATTTCTCCAAAGATTCTGATTAGAAAGGGCCTTTTCTCACATGATGTACTTTATTTTTTGCTGAATAAGGAAGCCAAAAAATTGAAATAGTAGATCTGTCATTACTATACTGTATCATGACCCCAGTTTGTGATGGTTTGTTTGYTGTGTTTTTGTGGGGTTTTTTAACCTCCACATCTGTCTAATACCTTTCCTCAAAATCAGCATAATTTTTGCAAATGTGACTAGATGACTATTTCCATTGCTAGGTTTTGGTATGGACATCTTTACTAAGCAATTCTCCTTAGGCTTTCCATTTACTGCCAGTTGAACCTTGGACCCTTACCAATATATTTTGGACAGATGCAAACCTAAGACAGCTTTTGGCTTGCTTTTTGGTTGAAATTCCAAACCTTCTTCAAAGTTCAAGTCCCCATACTCTTAACTCTAATGAACTTCACTGACAAATTCTTCCTAATTTTCAAACTGCTCCCTCTTAATATAAAAAAACCCTCTAGGTATTGGGTTGGTTTCGTTTTCTGGTCAACATAAATGAAATCAATATATGATTACAACATCTAATTCTCTCCTTRGGACAGCTTTTTTTTGCAATGTCATTATTATTAACAGCACTAAATCTAAATAGATAAACGTTCCCAGTTAGCATTAGTCTGTTATATGCATCTAGGAAGTGTAATGCACCTCAYAGTATACTAATATTTCTCCTGCTGGTGACAACTACCACAACTATCTGTCTGCATCTAGTCTGAGCTATGGTCCCAGAAGACTCCCACCAGAATCTCAGGAGAGGCATCTTCCCCAAAGTGATTTTTAAAAAGTATCCAGCTTTATTTATGCAGGTTTGTCATTATTATTAAATGCTTTAGTATGAATTTTAAAATCCCATTTTTAAAGTAAATTTTAAGCAATTTACTTGATCCTAAAGTTAGGCTCTCTCTGTTGAATATTTCCCATGGTTTCTCAATTTCTATTTTTAAGTGGGAAAGAACATAGCCTACCTTAGAGCCTGGCAGTATACAGCAACTGCTATGCAAAAATAAATCTATTCCACCTTCTGAAATCACTTATCCTGCAGACATCAATGTGTGCTTGTAAGACAGAAAAAGCATATACAGTTTAAGACAGAATTTGTATAAAGCCTCATCAAATTTGTTCTCTTCCAGGATGTTTTTTCTTTCTGAAAATGGTATCCACATCAGAAACTGCGTTGCTCTGTAAATTGTCCTCCTTTTTTTCACAAGACAATCCTAACAGTTCTAAGTAGCTGTGAAAAAAAATCTTTTCTATTCCAGAGTAACAGGAAAAACTAAGCAACTTAAATTTCTTTGTCTTTTAACCACTTTACACTCTTTCAGAAATGATTAGCAATCTTCCAAAAACTTTCCTTGAACCTGATCCTTCATTTCAAAGAATGAAATCTCATGTTAGCCCCCTTCTTGCTTTAATAAATTTTAAGTTCCTAGAAGATTTTCTTTCAAAAGGAAAAAAAAAAGGGTTACAATTCCTGTAGAACAAAATTTTTAAAAGCACTGACTGAAGAATAAAAGAAGCCAAAGAAGAGATCCATGACCTACCACCTACGGGTGTTCAATTCCATGGCAACATGAAACTTCCTAAAGATTATTCAGCCTTATATTATTTTATGTATATTATTAGCATCCAGTTCTCCTGCAGGGAGCTGTGCTATGACAAAAGATTTGTTYGAAGGTGACTGTTCACAGAGGCAACCTGAGGGGTCAGGTAAGACTTTTGAGGTTTTCAATGGGAAATTCCTGTAGGTTGCATTTTGCAAACAACAGCACTGAGCCACTCTTGTAGCATATACTGTGAGCCATCAGTCTTGCAGTGCAGACCCGTGCAGCCATTATACAGAAATCTTCTACTGGCCTTTATACCTGATATATTTGTGTCTGTACACACAGTATCTCACTGAATATGTATGACAATATAACAATGAATATCTGTCACTGGCATACTCCCATTTTCTGACTTTATCCTTTTGAAATATTTTCCAAGTTGTGCTTGATTCTCTCTCAGCTGCTGTACTGAAGTTTATGTTTGATAAGAATATAATAAAAAGCTTTTAATGAGTATTAAGGATGAATACATTTTCTTCATATGCCTTCAGAATATTTCTGCTTTCTAAAAGCTAAGGAACTCTGGATATTGAATAATTATTCTCTTTTTCACAATATTTTACCAGGACAAAAGAATCTGGACAGCTCTGGCACCAGAAAAGTGCACACATACTTACTTAGGACATCACAAAACTCCAGGTAGGGCCTGTATCTATGATGAAATTGGAAAGGCAGGTCTCCAGGGCACATCCTAATACACTTAAGCAGCTGGCATAGTTTGCTCAGGTTCTGAGACCGAGCAATGAAGCACTGACGCTAAAAGAGCTATTCATGTTGAAGCTGTGTCATATACAAACTTGTAATGGGACTGAGTAGCTCATGTAAAGTACTTCCTGCAACAGAATACTCTTTCACAAATTGATTCAGTTCTCACAGTTTGCAGCATTGGAAAGCATCTGTGAAAAGGACAAATGTACTCGCCACGATTACCAACACTGTATGCTCCATTTTACCTGACTAACAAGACAAGAAAGCACAAAGATAAACATACGAGAAAGGTTTCTAAACATCTTCCATGTCAAACTTCTCTATGCTCTTCACCAATCTCCTTAACAAACTTGGTGGAGGAGGTTATAATACACAGCTACTATCTTCTACTGCCATAACCACTGGAACTGGAAAAGTAAAACAAAAAATCTCTCCTAAAAAGAACTGAAAGTAAGCTGCTATTTTGGAAGTTATCATCTTCTGAGGGTCAGACTGAACACACAAGATCAAAACTCAACCTGTGATCTAGAAAGGAATATTACACAAACTGTGGAATATCATCAAAGGCTGCAAAAGAAAGCAACTTCCATGGCAAAAAAATAGATATGAGACAGACAAAGTTAGAGCTTGAGTCCCAAGATCTACCCTGTTGTATCTATCAAATTTCCATGTTTATTCCCCAGAAATGAAAATTTGTTTAGAAAAGTGGTCACAAACATTGGAATTGCGCTTTCTGCATTTGGATATACAACAGAGATGTTCACAGTTTGGGAAAATAGCTCAAAATGTTCTGTAAGAAAAATGTTCTCCTGGACCACCTGATTAATCTAAATATTCGAGATTTAAGGCAAAACAAAATTAAAACAAAAGAGCAAAAATATCAAGCTATAGAAAACAAATATTCTGACTACYCTTATTTACTATTTAATAACATTAGCAGTTATGATTAAATTCTCTTGTACTTTAAGATAATGATATTGGTGATGTTTAATAACAATTTATCTTTTCTTTAAAACAAGCTGAAGTTTTATAAATTCCCAACATAAATACAATTTATTAATATGTAAATATTATTGAGGAAATCCTTGGTATTTTTGGGCACAGTTTTCAGCACTTTTATATCCAAAATAGAGCTTTACTGATGAAAAAGGTTGAAGGAATATGCACACTCAAACCTCATAATGCGAATGAAATGTGAATTTCCACCCGTTCTAGTTTATTGGATAGTGTTTCGTTCATGCTATTTTTAACAGACATCAGGGAAAGCAAATACTTCAGAAAGCATATTGAAGAAAATTTGATTCAATGAGCAGAATGAATTAGCATTAACTGAAGTATAACTGCTTGGCCAGTTTCAATGGCTGTTTTATAAGCTGTAAGCGACCACAATTTTTCCTGGCTATACATACAGGCAACTTCTTCACTGCAACATGGGTGAAAAGTTAACCATGCAAATATCTATGCATGCATGGTGAGGAGCTGAGGAAAGGGACATGCATTTCAGTGTAAATCTGGACAGGAAAGCACATGTCATCTTCTTGAAAGCTCTAACATCCTTTATTCATATCTATAGATCTGTCAGGTGAGGGGGAAGCAAAGATTTATGATTGAAGTGGCCAAGCTTTCCCTGCAAGAGATGTTTAGGCAGAAAGGTGAGAAGCAATGTCTCAAATAAGTAGACTTGTGAGACACAGCGAAGAATATTGAAAGCAAAAAGCTTGCAGACAACAGATAAAGAAGTGGGCTTATGTAAACAAGAACATATCTATAACAAAGGCACATCTTAAAAGAGAATATTCTGCACAGAATAAAACTGAAGTTCTGTATATGCTCACATTTTTCATGTGAGCAGCTCATTTGACTCAAGCGTTACTACAGATTTTATTTAATGAACAGCACATGACATTATATTAACAGCCACCTGACAATCACGCTAACAGCTTGTTCTGAATGCTTTACTGAAGATAAGCATCCTCCTTTCAARAGTTCAACACAACAGAAACAAGTGAGTCACCCACAAGCTGCCGTGCGGCTGAGCACTTCCTGCAGCCAGGACTGGGCTGGGTGCAGGGGCCTGGGAAGCGAGGAGGTGCTTCCAGCAGGGCTGGACACAGGTGGTCTCAGAGAGGGGGTAGGGTTTTGGAATTGTCCCACTCCTGGATGAAAGAGAGATCCTGYTAACATACTTATTGTGAGGAAGGGAATGAGGACAAGTACTGATGTGCCAGATGGGAAGGAGCTGAGGGTACTGTGCAATTGCCTACAGCACTAAGAGAGGGTGGAGACAAAAATGGAGGTCCTGGAGTAGGAAAGTAAAAGGGGCATTGAATGAAAATCAATTGGAAAAGCAACTTCTTTCCTTCTTCTGTTTCTGAACCATTAGCCTAAGTGGTACATTCAGMCAGAGCCTGGGCTCTCCTGCCTTAGTTTGTTTCTGCCTCATACACAGAGTATCTGTTTCCAAGGCCCAGCAGCTACTGACATTTGAAAATATCACGCTGCAGTGGAACACTTTATGCCTCTGTTGAAAGCAAAGTTGCATCTCAAAGTCCCCAGAACCCACCACTGCTTTCCAAAGCACGAGTTTTTGATGAGGGCAGAGTAAATCAGCCAGCGTGCTCTCCACTCCTAAGTCCAGCCAAAAGCTGCTTAACACATCAGTCTCTGTCCTATAAATCAGGGTAGATGAGGACTATAACCGACTTCCCCTTCCTCCCTCTTTTAGGAAGGGCAGATTAATGAGGGCTACAGAAACATGAGAGCTATTAACAGGGATAAACACGTTACCCCTGACCCTGACCGCAGTTACTGGATCAGCTGCGTRTGCATGCCTCCCTGCACACACACACACGTGTGTGTGGACAACACAGCATTCAGATTTTCCTGGCACGTTGTCTGCTGCTGGCAAGATGAAGCAGTAACACTGCTGACACAGAGATGCTGAGGACTAACATAGGCCAGCGAAGTCGAAGTGAAATTAGGTTTCAAAGATTCCAGTCTTAATTTTCCCCTAAAACAGTCATTGTCTTCATAGTTTCCATATGAAGTTGTTTTCACATCCAGGCATTCTATATTGGTTACAATCTGCTTGGAGGCAGGGACTTTGGCTTTGGCCAGCTGAGATTGCAGCTTTTGTACATGATGTATCTCAGTACATGATGAAGTCTGCCATACTCTCTTTGTGCAACTCTCAAGCTTCCAAAGCACTCAGACAACATTAACAGAACATAAAAAATAATTCAGTTAAAAAAAAATCAAGTCCAATACTGCCAGCCTCAAAAGCTCTCTTATTTTACAGAGCTAAGAAAGAAATATTTGCATAAGCACAGGGGATGTTCTGATTTAGGGCAAATTTCATGAGTTACTCACATTGCAAGCTCCTATTTAGGTGCTTAAACAATTGCTGATTGCAAATATTTTTGTGAGAGTCACCTTTGAACCCTAATCTTTGCCAATACACAGCTGAGGGCTATTGAAAGGCATCCTCTGACCTCTTCTTCGACAACTCAACAACCACCAGTTAAAGACAACCTGGGATTTCTGGGAGATTTTCCAAAACTGCAAGCTAACAATGCCTAAAGCAGTCACTGCCATATTCTATGCTGAGGAATTTTTCTTCTTACTAGCTGAYGTWATGCGTGTGCTTCATTAATACAATGCTTTTATGCTTACATACCCCATAAAAACTTTCTATGAAAATAGCATCACCACTGATGCTTGACAAACAAGTATTTACTTCTTAATTTCACAGTCACTCACATGCATCTTTATGTCCCATATGCAACTCTCATGATGAAAGTGTGTGCGGCAATCGTACCTATTGATCATGTCAGATATGGAGATGATTGATAGAAATTAYGATGGGGATAGTGCCTATTGTTTCTGCATTTCATCCAATAAAGAGTTTGTTTAGCATGAAAACCATCTGTACATCAAGGGAGGGAAGAAACTGCAATGTATACTGCAGACCACTTGTTTTTCCTCTTTGATGGAACCCTAATTAACTGACTTTTCTTAACTGATTGCCAAGGGGTTATGCAGTGCCTCTTCCTGAAAGACATAAAACAGAGAAGGGAGATGATACCAAAAAAGAACACCCTAATTCAAGGGCAGGTTAGAGCCTGAAGTGAAAGCAAAGAAAAGCTGAACTAATTGTTCAGCCCAAAGAAAAGAAAATTGATGAGCCCATAGATTTTTTTCAAAGAAAAGGGAATCATCTGTTTCCCATGGCCAAAGTAGATAAGAAATGTCATAATGGATTTCATTTATAACAAGGGAATCTGGGGAAGATAGCTGAAAAAGAGTTAGAAGAATTTACCATTGGCACAGAATGTCACAGGAGGATACAGATTTGTCTCAACATAGGTTTTAAAGGAGCTTGTTAGACAAGTATGCCAGAAATTAAATGTGGAATGCAAATCCCACGCTTAGATGGGGAGATTGATTCACTGACTTCTGGACTGGTTTTACTAAATTTCTGATTCCATGGCTTTTAGAATGTGGTCTCCAATGGCAAGAGCAAGCTATGGGAGGAAGAGAAACAAAAAATGACCAGAAATAATGCAGACTAATGATATTTTAGAGCTTTCATTTCTGATAAGGTGGAATTAATCTCATCCTAAAAGTTTTTTCAGCAACTTAAAAAACRTAAGAAGTAGATAAGAACACTATATCAGTCGTATAGATGCCTTTACAGAAGCCAACCAGACATTCCTCCAGCATAATTCACATGAACTCTTCAAAACATCTGCTTTCAACTGAGTCAACCAAACATCTACTTTGTCAGTAAGTTTTATTTACTGGAAAAGAAATYTGCTGGGGATGGCTCAGTCCCAGGCACCCACATGCAGCTACCTAGTGCTAGCTAAAATGAATCCCAGTACAGGTRACTGGCTTCCCAACTCCATAAACTTTGCCTCTTGCTCATCTCTAGTATCAGGAGTTCTGAACCCAGACCACAAAACAAGGGCATTGTTCCTCCCTGAGAAGTAACTCCCAAAAGTGCAGAACACTGATTATTAATATATTTATTGTCTCTACTTCTYCTTCCCAAATTTTGCTTTTCTTTACTTCTTCTGCTGCAACAGAAGAAGTAAATATTTATTGTCTCTACTTCTCCTTCCCAAATTTTGCTTTTCTTTACTTCTTCTGCTGCAACACCTTAACTATTATTCTCATCATCTGGMTGAAATTTGAGAGTACTGGAGGGATGTAGTGACAAACTAGCAGAGTGTTGCTTCAAGATGGTTTTCAGGGAAGCAGAGACAGACTTCAGAACCCTTGTACAGTTGGACACCACTTCCTAATATTTGCAATGTACTCAGATTAACATGAGGAACACACAGACACACACTGTGATCACACAAATTTCMTTTGCCAAGCAAAACAAGTTAAGAACTCTTTTTTTAAATTTTCTTTCCAACTCTTGCTCCTGCTCAGAGAAGGATGACTCGATGCACATCAGTTGGTACACCAGCTGTTCCTGGCAAGAAACYTAAACAAATTCTCTGATACCAAACCTCCTGAAAAAGAGAGAGCCAAGTTGATGTGCATTTCTCAAAGGAATWAGAGACATAGTCTGGAATCTGATTTTCTCCCCTTTGTACACTCCTATAGTAAAAACAGTCAATGTTCACTAAATCTTTACCTGACAGAAAAGCAAGCACTACAACAAGCAGCTAAATTTGTGTTTTCAGCATAGATTTTAAGGATTTCTCTCTTTTAAAGATCAGTATAAAATGGTTTTATACACCTAAGTTTCAGAGAAAGATAGTGCCTAGTAGAAGAGTTGCTGATATGCCAGACAAAGACTAAGCAGAGTCAGGCTATATCTGTACTTTGACACAGGACCTCCAAAAACCAGTTACATATTTCAAAGGGATTTAGACAAATCTGTTGTCAGCACTTCTTGAGTCACTGCTCGAAAAACTGCCACAGGATTCACTGAGAGGAGACTCTGGGCAGCCACCAGTGTGACCTTTCTGATATGAGACAGAAGTGAATCCAGACTGCACTGTCAGCTACCCGGGTCTCCTCTCACTAAAGGAAAGGACCTCCATTCTGGGCTCAAAGCCACCTGGGAAATGCCTTTGCTGCTCAAATGTTGCCCTCACCTTTTTAATACCTGTCCTAAAGACAGCTAAAGCTATTTTTTTAGCTTTAGTACATTTTGCCTTAGAGGCAACCACAGCAACTTCATTACGAAAAAGAGCAGCTCTGGTGCTCTATTTTGATTTTTATTTCCATATTATAAGGTCCTCTAGAGGAAGGCAGAATGTGTTTTGCTTTTGTCTGTGCCTGACACAAAATGTCATTCCCTTGCCCAGAAGACATCTCCTTTTCCAGTTATCCTTCAACTCACAACATCAGGTCTGCACGAGTGGTCACCTTCTGCTCCCGCCCAAGCTAATGGAGCATTTKTCTGGATGCAGGTGAACCAAGAATCCCTCCAATTTCACAGGTTAGTCAGAGTAATACAATTGCATTATCTTGAATTGTGAAAGTATAATTGCATCAAAACTAACGGTGAAGCAGTGAAGCTAAGCAGGTACGTATACAGTAACTGTGAAGWAGCTACTGCTGTAACATAAATCTTCTCTGTCCAATTCTTCAGTCAACTGTTCTTTGAGACCTTTAATGTTTTGAAAAAATATGAGAGATTTTGATAGTAATGGATTACAAAGACACCATTGACTGAGAAGGAGTATAGGGGAAATAAAAACTGTCACTGTGCCTTGTTTTACACAAAAATAAATTCAATGTTGTTGGCAGCTTTGTTTGTCTGCTTGTTTAAATGCAAAAGGCCTAGTTAGTTTCTCTTCTTTTCCCTTACAACTGTGATTCCTAAGTCAGGAATATTGATTGTAACAATAAAGGTATCTGAAAATCAAACATACATTTTCCTTAGATGAATGCATACATTAATTTCATTATTGTATTATTCAGCCTCTGAAAAACAGAGAACTCCCTGAATTTTCTCAGATGACTTTGTCTGCMTTTGCTGATTATATTTATCTTCCATATCTTTCTTTATCACATTACCTATGAATCACTATCTAAATCTCAATGGTAAGTACTGTGAGCCTGAGAGATTCTGACAAGCAAACAGAAYAATTTCAAAGAGAAAATAAAGCCAAAACACAAAGAAAGACCTTGCAGAAACAGGAATTCCACCAAACATGACATTTCCTACAGTATGTGAAACTGAGGCTGGAATCAAGTTTTAAGCTGCAACAGRCAGACAACTTTATTGTTGCTTTCAATTCACTTATTTTCAGTATTTAGAACAAAAGTATTTCTTCTATTTTTAACATCAATTCAGATGACACTGCTTTGGTTTAATTAGCAAGATATGGAATTCTGCCCTCTACTCTCATTGTAAACATTTTAAAAATACATCTTACCACTTTCATCCAGCAAGAAATCATCCTGGTAACGGAACTTTTCTGGTCCACATGCAATAAAAATGTCATCATCACCAAAAAAATCCTGAAGGCACATGACCTGCAAGCAAAAAGGAAAGGAAGGCACTATATGAAACAACTCATCATCAGAAATGTAACAATAAATTCCTTTTTGTCTCCATCTGCATGAAAATTCCTCACATTTAATGGAATCCACAGGGCTTCATCTTCAGATAAATTTCAAAGTTGTGCTCTGACCATCTGTTACCAGTGAGAAACACTTTTATGGACAATTCAGGGAAAGATAAGACAAAAAACCATAACTGCCAGATTTATTACATGATGCTTCTATGGCATGAGGTAAACACCTTCTGTTTGTGCACAAGGTACCATTCCATCATTAGCGGGTAATTAATTTGCTTTTCAGTTCACATCTCTATCATTTGACTGCAATGAAACAAGGTTATAGCTTTKTATGCAGAATGAAATGCAGTTATTTCAGCAAAATCTCTCTGACAGGGAATGAAACTCATAGGGGTGAACTGAGCCTCTTCACAAGCTCTCCCTCTGCCAGCAGTCAGTGTGAAGTTCTCTTCAAAGGAACCAAACTGAACAGACAAGTCAGATGGGCTGGAATAATTCTTATAGTACTGAGTAAAATKATAATCTCTTTCTACTCCCATGTATGAAGAGTCAGGATTACATTGGTGCTTTGATGCCCCTATGTGACATTTCAGAGAGTTTATTGCAGCCTTTCAGTACCTAAAGGGGGCTTGGAAGAAAGATGGGGACAGACATTTAAGCAGAGCTTGTTGTGATAGGACAAGGGGTGATGGTTTTAAACCAAAAGAAAGAGGGTAGATATAAGGAAGACAGGGAGAATAGTGAAGCATGGAACAGGTTGCCCAGAGCGCCGGTAGATGTTCCATCCTTGGAAACATTCAAAGATGAGCTGGATGTGACTCTGAGCAACCAGATTTATTTGAAGATGTCCCTGCTCATAATGGGCTATTGGAACTACACAAGCTAAAGTCCCTTCCAACCCAAACCATTCTATGATGCTGATTTCCTTGCAACAGCTTTTAGTTATTTTACAAGGTACTGCTTAATAATTTAATCATTCAATTCATATGGAATCATATTAAACAAAGAATCAGTGACTTTAAAAAAAAATACTTTGGACTTACAGATCCAGTTTTGACAAATTTTAAAAACAAATTAGATATCTACCTACCTTTGAAAAAATCGAAGATACTTAATAAAGTCTTTCTCACATGTAAGAAGATTAAAAAAGGGTAATGTTGCTTATGTATTTTTATATAAAGTTCTGYAATTAAACAGTGCAATAATGTTTCAACAGGCTAATTTCACAGAGTTTCAGGTCTACAGCCAGTAAAGCAACACATAAACAATCTCGAAAAATTGACAAAAGAGTTGAGAACAGCTCATCCAAACAAGCCCCCTCAGAAAAAGCATTTAAAGCCTACAAATACACAAGTGAAAGAATCACCCAATGAGATTTTGCCAGATTTTGGCATAGAAAGTACCCYTACCAGTCTCAAGTAACTGGTGTCTAGGGGCTATAAAATTCRTATCATGCTTCCCAGAAATATGCCTGAAGGCTTTGACAACCACAGTTATAAGCCTTGACAGTAGAAATAACTTAAGGAAGAAAAATAGTGGTACATTTCATGAATTGCTTATAGACTACTATTCATTATTAAAACAATTTTAAAGGTAGAACATCAGCAAATAAAAAAAAAAAAAAAAAAAAAAGAAAAAAAAAAAAAAAAAAAAAAAAAAAAAAAAGGAAATTGAGAGAATAACAACTAGATGAAATCAATAAAAATAAAAAAAAAGACAAAGGTACTTCTTAAAATATCCTTTCCTTAAGCAATGCATGTAATTGTAAATTCAGGTCCACCACAACCCTATTTCTACGACCGTTGTCATCTTAACATCACATACTACCTGAACACCAACTTCAAAAATGTAAATATTTGATAGAGCTTTTTACCACGTTCCTACTCTATTTATGTTCTTTTAGTGTATCAGCCTCAGCAATCTTTAAATAAACTCATTTGTTTCCCATCTTCCTTTTTTGTCCACAAGACATATCCTGCCTATCTTCCCACCCCATACTCCCACCAAACTTCAAACATCTCTTCCCTTCAGTCAAGTTCCCCTGAAAYTGTCACTTCCCCCAATGCATGCACAAAGCTACTATTTTGCAGAATAACATTAAAAATCGTGTGATGTCTTCTTTGCTTCCCAACTTTGACCCACTTCTGAGGAGCAATAACCTTTACATTTGTCTTTATACTAAAGAACCAAACCAATAAKAAGCAACTCTAGGCACAAAGTTAAGCTGTTTTGACAACAAACATGAATACAAATTAAATTCAAAAATTATTAGATTCCAAAAACATTACGGATTTAATAGTAATCAAAAATTCTTGGATCTGCCAACTTAAAATTKTTACTTTCAAGCCTAAACAAGACATTACAATGCAGGTAGCAGCACCTAACCAGGCTCAACTAAGCAAATTTTTTAAGMATTTCAGGTTCAATCAGTGCAATTTATATGCAAGTAAGAAATAAAATAGGATTTACACGCAAAAAAAATACTTTGTACTTAGATATCTTTGGATTTTATTAAACTTTACACTTATAACTTGAAGTGTACTTATGCTTGCCTCTTCTCTCCTTGTCCTCAGTTTCACACTCTGTATGTCAAATTACAGCTTTTCTTGCCTCCTGAAATTTTAACMATTTTGGAATTATCATTCTAGCTCTTAAAAAAGGTCACAATTTCCTTCCATCTTCTTCCAGAATAACTTCTCCTAATGTTTCCAGTACCTTTTCATATGTCATGGGTTTAAACCCKTTTTTCCCTTATCCGAGTCACGGCACCAAAAATGTCGTAGTTCRAACTTGACCGAAAGCCACAAGCACCACACCCAACGACGTTCCCTCCCCCCCACCAGAGAGGCAGAAGGAAGAGCAAAAGCCCAATTAACACTAAAATTTATGGCTTTYAGATAACATAACATAATTGAGAGAAAGACATGTATGCGCTCCAGTAAATGGTCAGACAGGCTGAGTAACTTAAGTTGCAAAATAGATTTATTACTAAAAAACTACTAAGAATACTGCTGCACCGGGGAGGGGAACAAAGATAGGGAAAAATTTACAAGGAGAAGAAAAATAAAAGCGGACATTTTARGACACCTGTTATTCTTTCCAGGGACCCGTCTCTTTCTCAAGTGGTCCCTCTCCACCAACACCCCCCCATGCTTTCCCGCACACAAAAAGGGGAAGGAATGAAAGTTTAACATAGCTCAAACTACTCATTACGGTTGTCGTCCAGCATCATAGGAGAAGCATTCTTACAGCTCCAAGCTGTGGAAGGTCTTTTCCCAAGAAAAAGTCAGTGTATAACTGCTGATGACATGGGATTCTTTTCTCTACCTYGTGGGAGAAAGGAAAAAAAATGTTCTCCAAGGCCAAACTGCTTTATTTCGATGGCATAAGGCCACTATCAAAAATCTCCTGGCAGAATACAGCTTCTTCTAAGCATACACTTACTTAAGACGTGGGGTGGGGGCACCTTTTCCACTCCGCAGAACACAATTTCTTTTAAGTGTCAACTCGCTTCAGACATGAAGGGGGGCCAAGCCTCTTCCCCTTTTTCTTTGGCTTATGATCAGTTCAATCCAGTATTCAAAGGCTAGTTTGTTTTTTTTTTCTCAGAGCAAGGTCGCTCTCCTTTTCTATACAGGTCTCTCATTGAAGAAATAGTCATTTTGAGAACAGCTTGTTTTCTCCATGTCCGAGCACCGCAACAACAGCACAGCACCTGTCTTCTTCTTACTGTGATCTTGGGTGTCCATTGTTTTTCCTAAATCTCCTCACCCTCCTGCTCTGTTTTTCCCCAGTGCATGATACYAAGAATAAATACTAACAACCTAAAAACTAAATGGTGGCTGCGCTCTAGATTGTTTTAAATTCTTCTTAAGYACAAGACCCTATGTTATCACAGAGGTGTAACTAGCCTGTGCAATTGGCCCAGGCCTGATGAGCAGCCTGTCCATCAACCTCAGAGCCCTAATGGATTGGCTCTAAAACACGGGGGATAGGGCTCCTTTTGCTGCAGAAGAAGGAGAAAGCTTCTAGAACTTCCTCACGGGAGCCATCTTTGTGATTTCTTGGTCCCATCCCCCCACCACCGAAAATCAGACYGARTAAAACCAGGACATCATATTATTATCAGATGCCCTAAGACATCCTTTACTGTCTGCATTTTCCATCCTTTCTGTCTCAGCATCCCTGGCCCTCTCTGCAAGTTCACACTCCTCAGCAGTTATATTAAAAGACATCTGACAAATACCCAGCACCCCCTTCCAGGCTTTTTTTTGGAGAGAAATCTGCAAACACTTCAAATTCACACTCAGTCATCAGCTGAGCAACAGGACCTGCTTTTTATTACCCATTTTAACTTCTGGAGAACGCAGCTCCTCACAAGTTACAKTTTAGAAGATCAAGAATTTTTATCACCTAAGCTGGACTACCCAAGTGTTTTAGAAGTCAGACTGCTCTGTTGCATGTGATCAGCTTTAATATTAGTTTTTAAAACAGTGAATTACAGAAGCCTCCCTTGGACTTTCTGTTTGATTTCAAGGCACAGAATCCATCTTCTTTTTCACAAATAAGGTTTTATCCTTTATATTCCACCAAGACATTTCTCACGGGGGGAAAATAAAGCCAATGCAAAAGCAGTCAAACATACACCTTAAATAAAAAGAAAATGAAAAAACATTGTCTGCTATACACATGGTACTAAATACATTGTGACTCTTTTTAACAAAAACTTTTCTGGTAATGAGACGTTATTTAACATTAATGGTGTCTCTCTTCTACTTTGTAAGAGAATGGATGAATAACAGTAGCATTAGCAGAAGCCAGGGAGTGGTGGTGAGAAAGAAAACAAGCAGCAGCAAAGAAAATCAGTCACTGGTACAGGCTTTGGCTACAGGCAAGTCACGTAAATGAGACTGGCTCATCTGGCCATAACCATGCAAAACAGAGGAGGCAGAGGAATTTGTCATGCCTAGTGAAGCCTGCCCTAGGAAACAACTTAGGACCCCCACATGTCCTTCCAGTGGGAAATGCAGGTGTCTACCTAGGAAGATCCCCARTGTTTTCATACCGCAGCAGTTGCTATGGTGCTTTGACCCTCTAGTCAAAGCACCACAGCAGCTGTATCCCCAGAAGGGACCCAGAGGGGACCAGGGCAGGCCAGGCACCCACAGCTTCCAGGGAAGCACAAAGCAGGTCAGTGGATCTGTCTCTGAAGGAGAACAAAGAGCAAGGGCAGCAAACTTGGCTTCCAGCCTGTCCTGGTTTGAAAGACAGGTGTTTGCCAATGAARGCAGAGACCCYCCTTGGAGTGGTGGATATGACCCCCCTTCCCTCCAAATTATTATAGCTTTGAAAAAAATCATGGGCTTTCAGKCAAGAATATGGGTAAAAGGGAATAAYAGTTTTTATTAATATGCATAACAAGGTGAAATAAGTAACAACAATGATAGCAACAACCAGCCCAGTCCAAAACCCAGTGACAGCCTTACAGAGACACACCCTCCCCTTTGGTGCAGTTACAGTTCCAGTCGGCAGGGGCGCTGTTGGCTCCCGGCCAGGCAGGGCGGGTGCGATGATTCCCCAGAGGCTGCAGGGGGCRCTGTGGCGTGGGTCCCAGCTGGTTCAGATCTCCCAGTGGCCAATGATGGACACTGAAYRGCAGGGRTGGATGGAGAAAAGTTCCTCTRCAAACTCACAGCGGAAAACTCTGATCTCGGTGCTCCTCTGGACAGCAAGAAACCCCAGGACGGCAAAGAGACGAGCAGAATCCCCCGGCTGCAAGATGGGATGGAGCAGGACTCAACCACTGAAGCTGGAATCTCAGGGGTTCCCCGGCAAGGCACAGGGGGGAAGATCACAGTGCAGCAAAAAGGAACCAATGAGCAGAGATGCTGGGCTCTGCARAAAAAGGCAGGTGAGCTCTGCCCCATAGCTAGCAGGTCGACTTCCTTCTCCAGCCAAGCAGCACAGCAGGTGAAGTTATCCCCCACCACACACACACACACACACACATCCTCCCAGTACTTAGCAAGATCGTTTAGGTGGGGCATAGGTCTTWTTGTCTTCACTAATAGCCCAGCCAGCAAAAGGATGACCTGGCAATCAGTGTATCCCAGCAACAAAATGAGAAAGGAAAGTTCCCCAAGAAAGGAAACTAAAGGAGAAAACTTAACCCACAACACAGCCCAACCTCAGGATTGGCTTTGCACCACAGACACAACACACTGCAGGCATTCTGAAAAATTATCTGCACTTTTCCTTCTTTGTTTAAAGAGGAAAGCTTTTGGAACCAATGAGAAATCTCCCAACTACGATGGAGATTTTCCCTTTGATTGGCCTGAAACATTTAAGTTCACCTCTTTGGAGCTGGTACCCATGTTATGGAGGGTTTGGCCTTCTTATATATGCAAAGCACACAAAAAAATAATGCTACACATTTTGGAGCGCAGATGGCCCAAGAACAGCAGCTTGTAGAACCACCACCGGGGTACATTCCCTCACAATAAGTAAGAAAGAGCAGTCAGGAGTGGTTTGGAGGAGGTGCAGAGGGAGGGAGAGAGGCAAAGGAGAACAGAAGGGAAAGAGAGGTAAAGGCAAGTGGAAGAGAGGGAGAGAAAGGAGAGGGAGAGAAAGAAGAGGGAGGGAGGGAGGGAGGGAAAGAAACAATCCTTTAGCTAAAAGCATGAAATGAAAGTTATAGATGCAATCCCCTCTTATAACTGCTGTTTTCTGGCTATATTGGGATCAGTGGCCTTTTAAATCCACATTTTCAAACACATCCACATAAAAAGACCAGAACAAAGTTCTTTGTATGTATCAGTCACAGCAAATAAAATGCTATTCTATTCTTTTAAAGTTTACCACACATCAAGTTGATACTGAAACRCTGATTATTTTTTAATAAAACATATTCAGAAAATAAAATCTCCCATTGCATTTAGGAACAGTTCATAGCAGCAGCACATTACACCACAACCACCACAATTACTATCTCACTTTTTGAGATAGTAATTTTTACAATTTTCTTGGACAGATAAGGGGGAGGGGGTRTTCTGTGTGTTTTTCTTTTAATAACAACTTAATTAGGCTCAAAGCTGAAAGCTATTTTGGATGAGCAATGAGCAAACCTCAAGCTGGGATGTCCTCAGGCACCATTGCTGTTAGAGAGCTAGAAAGAAAAGTGGGGACAAAGAAATGAGGTGGTTGAACCAAAAAAGATGCAGAAGGCTCTAAGGAGAGCTCAAATGATAAGTGAGTGTAGGGGTTTTGCAAAAAGCAAAAGAGAAATGAAGCATGGCAAAAGGAAAACATGAGGCATTAAGGAAGGAGGAGACACAGGCTGCCAGCCAGCAGCACACACTGAGGGTGACAGAAAGGTAACTGAGGCTTCTGGGGAAGGAACAGTCCAAGGGAGGGGCCAGGCAGAGAGTCAGTGGGAATTGCCTTCCAGGCTTTACCCCATGGTCAGCCAGATGGGAAGTTTTAAATCTGTTTTAAGTTAGCATTCTTGAACCTTAAACAATCATGTTGAGTTTGATTACCATTTCCCTGATCATGAAAGAGACACTACAGAAAAGTTTCATCCTTGGAAAAACCTCAGTGTTTAAATGACTCATGATTTTAGGACTCTGACTCATTAATTTYGTGTCAAGTTTTATGAGTTTTATTACAGAGCTCATTTTCATTCTCCTGCTACTTTTGGCTCACTCAGCCTCAATGTTTAATTCCTAAGCAGGTCTCTTCAGTTATTCATATCAAAGGAGCTCACCAGATCTCTGTTCTACTATTTTTCTTCTTTTATTTTGCCTCTTACTGATTTTTCAAATTTAAAAAAAAAAGCCCTTCTTTGTTTTAAGATTCAAATTGATCTTTACTGATATTTTCCCCACATTTTTCTCCTTAGCAAACTATACTTTCCACTAACCACTACTTTTGCAGTACTTACTTTCATCCCTTTCCCCAGTCTTTATCTATTGSTTCATGGAGGAGTATCTCAGATACTGAATTTATTTCAGTGCCATCTACCCTGGCAGTCAGTAACAAGTCTCATGACAGCTATGAATATTCCTGAGAGCTTATAAATTATAGAATCACAAAATGGTTTGGGTTGCAAAGGACCTTAAAGTTCCCCTAATCCAAGCCCCTGAGTTGGGACATCTTCCAGTARACCAGGTTACTCAGATCCCTGCCACTGGTCTTGAACATTTCCAGAGATGGGGCAACCATAACTTCTCTGGGCAACCTGTTCCAGTGCCTCACCACACTCACAGGAAAGAATTTCTTCCTAATATCTAATCTAAATCTACCCTCTTTTAGTTTAAAAAAAAAAATCAAAATATTTTTAAACATTTTAAAACGAAAGAGTCCAATTGTTGTGCAAACAGACCCTGCTGCACAAAGTTTGTCCCCAGGCTTCTTGCAGACCCCTTTGGGTTCTCAAAGGCTGCRCTAAGGTCACCCCAGGGCCTTCCCTTCTYCAGGCTGAACAACCCCCACTCTCCTGGTCGTTCTTCACATGGTAAGTGCTCCAGCCCTCTGATCTTTTTTGTGGCACTCCTCTGCAGGTCTCCTGAGAGTGGAGTAGAGGGGGAGAATCCCTTCCCAATCCTGGCAGAAATGCAGTAACAGAAGAGACCTTCAATATTATTGCATTTATCTTCCAGTTTCCCACGTTAGCTTTCCCAATGCTTTGTCCAGTTTTGTAATGCGCTGCTTACAGTGTGGAGTTTCCCTCAGAAAACAGAGCAGTTAAACAATCAAGTGTTACTTGTACAGAAGGATTTCACTGCTTCAGGAAAATCAGAAATTAATAATTCCATACTGCTTTTTAGGTAATTTCTGTGAAGTGAGAAATCCAAACATGTCAATAAAGCCTTTAGGGAAGGGGAAAACAAAATACTTGCCCTTTCTAAATAAATTTGATACCAAGCCCTTTCTTTTTTTCTTCCCTTTCCTCAAGGAACCTCAGTCCCTCCCTGCTTTCTGAGGGAAAGGAATTATACCTCAGCTGGAATTCACAGATCATCTATTTCTTTCAAGGTTAAGGCAAGTCTATTTCCCTTCCTTTGGCTCAGGTTCTGAGGTTTTTATTCATGTCCTTTCACATTTATTTGTCATTACACACATGCCATTTCTTGAGATCCGGTCACCTAMAAAAAAATATACTTTATCACCAGTGTATATGACTTCCTCTCTCAGCTTCTGATTCAAGTTCTCTCCTCAGGTGGTGGCTTAACTGGGAACTATCTGCTACACATTCCTGAAGTTAAATRGCACCAAATTAATTCTCTGCTGTTGGAGTGAAATCTCCATGGTGACAACTGCATGCTCAAGCTGTGAGAGCTCTTCAGTGAAGAAGAGCGTTTTATCATGAGATTTTCATTACAAGAGTGCCGTATGTAAATGAAGAGGAGATGGTACCAGGGGGGTTTCTGTTAATTAAGAGATGTTACCACAGGCGGYCAAGCTGGCTGGAGCCAGTCTTTGCTGATTGGTTTGTGCGGCCACATTGCAGATTAATGCCTCTGATCACATGTGTGTGTCCCCCCAAATCAGATGAACACAAAACACCATCACAGGTAAAAACATATGAATTTTCATCCTCAAAATCAGGGGAAACAGCTTGCTCTCCTGCTGTCTCAGCGGAGCAKATGGAAAGCAAGCCGGCATCTCTGTGCTCTGGGGAGTCCTGCTTCACCTGCCCCATGCACATTCTCCCCTCAGCTGTGTGTTAGTGTTGGCTCAGCACTCATTGCTCTTCATTTTGCTCCYGCTGCACCAATGCAGAGGTTTCTCTCTGGTTTTGACTGCAGAAGATGCAGTATCATTCTACTTCTACAATGTGTGTGTTCATCAACATCCATTCTGTGATACACACAGCTCAGCCTGTATGATCTTTATCAGATG
>NW_026623568.1:446290-454821 GCF_030028575.1 Malurus melanocephalus
AAAAGAAAAGAAAAGAAAAGAAAAGAAAAGAAAAGAAAAGAAAAGAAAAGAAAAGAAAAGAAAAGAAAAGAAAACCACCAAAATCATCTACTTTCCTTATTAAAGTATGTACTCAGTAAAATATGTCTTTCTTGGTCAGTAAAGTATTTCATAAGGACAAGAAGACCTTTCCACACTATGCTTTACACACTAATCTCAATATCCTGTTTTGTTTTTCTATGTCGCACTAAATGATGGCACAGCTAAAAAAAACCCCAACCAAAACCAGGTGTTTCAAATGTCCCATCACAGTCCTCTTGAGAAACATGTTCACTTTGGGACAAGCCCTTTTTAAAAGCTTTCAACTTAATCCTTTAAAATTCACATAAAGACAGTAGAAAGTCTGCAGTTCTAATGCACAGTAACTGTTATACCTTGGCTCAAAACATTAGGTGAAACCTAAATAATTTCTCTATTAGACTAAAACTAATTTAGTAAACAAGCTTCTTTGTTACAGAAATGGAAGAAAGCAACAGACACCTCATGGGCTCATGTGTGAACGCAATACTGAGAAGAACCAGCATTTGGATTTGTGAAAGGTTTCTGTACAGGAACCACTAACACAAGCATTTGAGACTCCTGTCAAAAACTGCAGACAGGACAAGAGCCACGAGAATGTGGCTTTTGCACTGGAGCAAAGTGAATCCTTCTAGTCACCATAAAATCCCACAGCAACTGCACAACAGATCAGCATGCTTATGGTGGATAATTGAAACACCARAACAAAGCTTGCACAGGAACAGAGAACAAAAAATCTCCTCACACATTTAAAATAAATTTGTGTAAAACAGAGGATGTCTTTGCAGGACAATCAAACATTGATAGGATGGTTGATTTAACAGCAGAAGATGTAATTGATGRGCCAATGGAAAAATAGTTAAGACTTGATAGCAGAGTTCAACTACATCTGGATTAATTTTTTTTTCTTCTGCCATATTCACGTATTTTTCATTACCAGCTGCAATACAACACCACCATTTAGTGGTCAGACATGCCAAGTGCAGGCTCCAGCAGCCCTCCTGTGTTTTTTTGTCCAAACAGATGGCAACTATTTGCAAACACTGTACTCACATAACCCTAAGAAACAGGAAATTAATACTACTCTAATTTCTGCTCACTAAATAAAATTAAACTTCTTTGACTTCAGGTGCTTGAGTAAGGCCTTGTTAGAGGTGATGAAATAGATTGGGAGACTGATTTTCAGAGTGTGTACGTATAAGAGAAATAATTAATGCAGCTAGAAAAGCTGGGTTTTTCTGAAAAAGAGACCATATCCCTGGGAGGTTTTTTTTGTTTTTTTTTTTAATTATATCTGAATTCTACTGTTAAATACTCAGAAATAGAAAACCTAAGCACACTAAGCAAAGTCAGTGTTCAAAGAGTGTGTTGTCTATGATTTAAGGAGCAAAAAGTCCTAGTATGCCTATTATCCTCTTAGTCAAGATGATATTTACTTTTACTTCTTTGTCATTCAAATAATTGTTCTGCAACTGGACTTGCAAAAAAGCTGCTGGTTTCAGAGCAGTCCCTTAAACTATCTTAAGCACTGGTCAATGTGTTCCTCAAAAAGCAGTGACACTTGCAAGRCCATTGGCTGAAGGAGGACTTTGCATGACAGAGCCTCTTATAAAAAAGAAACCCACAATTTGAAGGCCACGTRGTAGAAAACCCAAACGTCTCTTCAATCACCAATCATGTTATAGTGAAAACAGTATTTTTTACCTCAGTTGGGATAACACTACTTTCTAGAATGCCGTCCCAAATACATAAAAAATTAAAATCCACAGTTTTGTTCTATTTGCTGTGAACATCAGAGCACTGAAATACTTTCTCATATCTATGTCTGAAGTTTCTCAAATATGYAAGAACAACCAATTATGAATTTTCATTATTCCCATTTCATGACAAATTTTTGCTGATGATCCTTCTAGTTGTTTAGAGCAGCTAAATGAGGAGGCAGAGACSAGCTAGGTGAAACCAATTCATTCAAAAGAAAAATGCAGTCAGGTGCCAATTTCTGAAAATTATAATTACAGGTTTGGAGATAAGAAGGAAATATCTTTTGAAAGTACAGACAAAAATATTTTTCAGGATAAGCTTCTAATGCTAGGTGAAGTGAATCACTGTGTTTAATCACATTCACTGTGTTTAGTAAATGCATTTACTGGCCCATCACCTGAAACAGGAATTAGAGGTCTGGGGTCTGCTACTTCTGAAGTAGTTTTATTGCATTAGTAAATCTCAAAAATAAKGTGCACATAATCAGTGTTTCTCAAAATCTGCTTTTTCAAAATACCTGCACACCAGTAAAGCCTTCTGATTGTGATTTCTCTCTGAAATCAATACAATTTTCCAACAAAAGGCTCTCTCAGGATGCCTGTCATACCTCAAAGTGTGTAACACTGTTATTTCCATGTTCAAGTAAGAGATCTACCAATGCTATAAGGCATGGATGAATCCTTGAATTAACTGTTAGAAGAGAAACACTTGAGTAATTTTTTATTATCAACTACATTGTTGATAATAAAATTATCATTTTTTTACTATCCACTACCTATTTTTCTAGAGGTCAGCTTATTTTTGTGAAGTTCTGCTCAGCAGGAGTTTGTAAGCTGAGTCCTGCTCTGCTTGGCTGGCCATATGCTGCTCTCTACCTTCCCAGCTGGGGATTGTAGGAGAAACTGCAATCATTTTTTGAGACCCTGGGAGATCACACAGCCTTCCCCTGGGGAYTGCAGAAAACACAACTTCTCTGGGAATTGTTCCAAATAAAATTTACTAGCTGTCTGGATCCAAATCCAGATGGAAATCTTCGATTGGTAATTTTGCTTTAGACACTGCAATCCCTCTATAACAGAAATTTTATTATACACATCACTGACTTGTACATGATAAGGTTAAAGTTATAGTCTACACACCATTACGAAAGCATCCAATTTAGAGACTATCATGACATTAGGAGGCATTCCAGGAGGCAGTTTCTTTGAAAGACCTCTACAAACAAAATTTCTTTTTGCCTTTCAATTCAGAGCAACTCYATACAGCTTTGTCATATGTGGGAATATTTCCATCTTTCTTGTTCTTGTGAGACAGAGAGCTTGCACTACAGAAGCAGATTGAAGCATGAAATTTGTAAGAGTCAATATCTGAACCAAACTTACCTCACCTTGTGCCTGCAGCACAGCCAGATTCCAACCACCAATTGAAGTAGCAGACAGACTGCGCAAAAAACAAGCAGCTACCCAAATATATTTAGAGATGGGCAAGTTATTTTCCCTCCTTTGAAAGCACTTTAATTCCAAAATTCCAGTSCATCGCATTAATACCCACGACACAATGTTCTCACGTTGGCTAACTGACTGATGGTGGACTCTGGTGATAATGCCATAAACTCCATTTCTTTCAGGCACAACCATTAATAAAATGCATGCRGGACAGCACTCCATCATAAATTGCCTGGAACATAACTGAGATGTGTGATGGCTTTTGGCTGCGTACACATGCTAAGTTAAGGCTCATGCATGCAACACTGAAAAAGTGTGACATGGTTGAGTTCTGAAAAAAAAAGGAGGAAAAGGGAAAACAGATGTCAAGGTTTCAACAAGTCACTGCACACTGCAGCTGGAACAGTACAAAAAACAGCACAAATATGCTGAAAATGTAGCATTTCATGTAACAATAAGGGCAATAAAATAGCGCAAAATGCATAACCTCAAATGGCTAAAYACCTTCCTCAAATTCCAGAGGGCTGATTGGGCTGAACAATAATAGTAATCCTTTCAATAACCAGATCAAATGATTCAACCATCAAAGCTCTTTATGCGCAAGAAAAGCAAAAATTGAGAGATCCCCTTTCTTCTAAGTGCAGAATACAGACAATAAATCTAAAATCCAATCCAAACAGACATTCAGATGCACGCAATCTCATTACCATCACTCTTCAAACTATTTGGCAAGAGTTTCCATTAGCACAACAGATGTTAACAAGATGGATAGAGAGTATGTTAAATAAACATTAATATTAATATATAAGCATCTATCTAGCAAAATCACTGTTCAAATTATTTATTTCCCCAAGTGCAGTTCTAGGAAAATTAATCACAGAATTTTTCCTGCTAGTAACTGTGACAAATGCAGGGCATTTTCATTGACAAAGACCGTATCATTCAGAAAAAAAAAMCACTAAGGGATGTGAATAGGGTCTACGTGTAATGTGGACTCTAGATTCTTGCTGCCATTCTCCCTGGGCTTTGGCTCTTAGGACAGAGCAGCAAAGGTAGGAAATATGCAGAGAGAAAATCCAACCTACAAAAATTTACAATGTGAAAGAGTTCAAAAGCTTAAGGATGAAGAAAGAGCAGACAGAGGCAATAATCACAAAAACCCGGAATTTTAAGCCCAGTTCTGTGAAGACACACGTTGGTCAGAACTCTGTCTCCACATCACAGGCACACGAGTTACAACTCTTGAGATTTCTCAGCCCTCCTGAACATGGAGATTGCTTTCTCAAGTTAATGTTTCTTACTGAAACACAGCGTGTTGCTTGTGAGTCTCGGTACAGAAAGTCCTGGACATTACTAAATCTAGCAAGCAAAACATAAGCAGTGTTTATAAATCYGTGAATATGATGAGAACCATCAGGATTAGAGCTGATATCAAAGAAAGCAAGCAAAAACCTCAGACCGACACTTGGAAAAAGGATCTTTAAAGCACTGATAAACAGAGTCACAACTGACTACTCAAAGGTTTGAGAATTAAAAAGAAACCTACAAGACATAAGTACACAAAAAGATTTAATCAGTGTGAGTTTCAGAGAAATCCCCACCAGCAAAACATATAAATTTGTTACGAGAATTGAAGTTTCTCAAGCACATGTGAAAGTTCCAGCATGATGGCATAGAAAAAAATTCCTTCAAAATCCCTTCTATTTTGCTAGAAAAACTTTTTTTAATATTTAAGCTATAAATTGTGAAGGGAAGTACTTTTACAAAGAATCCATACCCAGAGCCGTTAATTTTAAGATTAAAATTATTATAATATATTGGTACCACATCTTCAAAATTACTCATTGCCTAAGAAAATGTAAATGAAATATTTTTGCTGCCATATAACCCTTCCACATTCATCACTAACCTGACTACTGTGTATTTGTAGATTGCACAACAMAAAAGCGTTGCATTCATGCTTAATTTCATCTGTGCACTTTTAGGTTGACTTATTTTAAGCTGTGGCATAGCTTAGAGAAAACATGTGGAGATGTAGTAAGTACCAAAGGAATTTATTTTGATTATTTTTGACATAATAAGATTTATCAAACTGACACCCTGAGGCAGATGCACACATCTGCTGGCAGCACAACATTGCTCACATGAAAAAGCCTTATTAAAAATATCTGCCAGATGCATTTAGAAATGTTACGCTATTTAACATACATTTGAAGATTTGACTCAAACCCCAAATTAAATCAAAAAGATGAAGCAATCTATGCTCAGGCAGTACAGACCCAAATTTGTTGAGCTGGAGATCCAGAAGTATAGCAGGTTATTCATCTGTTAGACTGTTCCTTAAAAAACTTCACAATCTTTTGAGTTGTATCCCCTGTGTTCTGATTCTACTACCTGCTATGAACTCAATAGCCTTCAGCTACAAATCTTTTACATCTGAGATTCTACATCTTGTAGGGAATGATGTGATAAAGCAACATGAAAGAAGTCAGGTTATAAAATGTAGGAGAATTTAGTGCATTTGCTATTCAGAAGGTGCTAGGCACAGATAAGTTCAAAGGAAAAAATATAAGAAAACAAAATAGCACCATGTTGGGAAGGGAAATTTGCACCAAAAATGATGTCACTTGTGATAATACCTTGMTGTGCTTCTGAATTTCCTTTTCACTTACTCATGCTTTTCGGCAGCACAAAGGGCCAGATCCCCAGGACAGCCAATCTCCACATGGCACCTGACTTCATTGTTTGCATCCCAACAACCCAGGAAATTAAGTTCTATCCATATACCTGTCTCTACACATCCCATGCATATCAATATAAACAGATCTAAAGATCCCAGCATAAATTTGTAGCTGCCAACATAATAAAACAGAAAATGTCGGGCCTATAAAAAAAAAAAAAAAAAAAAAAAAAAAAAAAGAAGAAGAAGGTTTGTCCAAACAGGTTGTCTCTTTTAAGTTTTGCTGTTTCTGTGAAATGTCATAGCCTGAATCTCCTTCCTGTGCTTGCAGATGGTTTAATGGTGGCGGTTTGGGGAGCCTTTTTTGTTAACTGAGAAACCAAAAGAAATAGGTTGCCAGCTCAGAAGCAAAGCAGAGGAAAAGGTATCTTAACTATCTGAGAGCAAAGACAGAGCTGTGAATATGGTAATTACTAAAGCCATGTCATTTGTGCAACACTAGAAGAAAAATAATTACCAAATGAGGCAAAAGCAGAAAGAAGGAACTGAATACACAGCCAACACAGCCACAGATGGTAACACACTCTGATGGGGATGGAAGTAATTATGAGCCAGTCTTAGTCCTGGGACTATTCAAGGATCCTTGAATGATATTCACAAACATTAGGCACGTGATGGGGGATTAAGCTCTCTCATATTAATGGCATGGCTCCAATTACTCCAGTTGGTTTCATTAGTTTGGAAATGTTGTTAATTCCTCTCAGCAACTGCAGGTAGTGCTTAAAAAAATTAGAAGCTTTTCTTTCTTAAAAGATAGTGCAGTAATAACTTGGTACTGGAATCCAAATTTCAAGTATTTTTATTGCTTAAAGGAAAACCTGAAAAAGGGGAATAAGAACACAGAAAAATCACTTTCACAACCATGCTTGCAGAGTGCTGCTAGTGCCAAACTGTTCAAGCRTTCTCTGCATAGTTACTCTTCCCAATGCAAGTTAGGCAACAATGTACATGAGAARCATTTGTTTTATGTTAACTACATAATTACTATGTGTAAGCAAATTTATAACAGACAACAGATCCACTTCGCCAAAATTATCTCAAACATACACTCTTGCCCGAGTTCTCCCAATCACTTAAAACAAAGATAACTCTACAATCTCCAGAGATACTTCCTTCTACCCCTTTGCATTTTTCTAGAGGTAGTTCCTTTGCCTTTTGTTCAAGATGATTAGCCTCTAGTGCAACCCTTCTTCATTGAAGCCAAATGACCGTGGTCACGTTTTCCCTGCTTATGAGAAAAATGAACCTGAAAGCATACAAAATGCCTACCGTCTCCTTCAGAGCAGTAACCTGGTACACAAATAACCTACAAGGACATGATATTCTACAAGGACCCTTGTAGAATAAGCTCTCAGTAGGAACTGAAGATTTTAGCACCACTAGTGACGGATCTGTATAAAGCCAGTGCTAGGATCCAGAAAGGTGCTTTACCGGTCTTTTAACTTGGCAGTGTATGATKTGGGCTTATTCCTTTTAAACACAGATATAATAAATCACATTTCTTTTTACCTGCCACAAAGAGGAAATGTATTCACAAAAGTTAAATTAATGAACAGAAGGTTCTGGAATGGAAAGAGACATTTCGGAAAAGGTGGCTCAGAGAAGGAGCAAAACTCTAAGTATTTTGAACTATTTTCAAGAGGTGTCTCATGCTGACAGATGTAAGAGCTTACAGTATCAATAAAAACCTCTAATTAACCTTTGCAAAAAACATTTACTCAGCATCCCTAATTGCCTTAAGACTTCATAAACCTGGCAATTAACATGGAACAGTGACAAAATAGAGACACARCCCTGGAAAAGAGCAGTAACAGAGATTCGTAATGCATAGTTAAAAACCCTCCAGCGTACATTAAAACTTGTTTCTGAAAACAGAAACTTGATCATGCAAGTAACATATTAATTCATTGAAAGTGACCTAGAAGTTAATGGAAAAATATTCATGCGGGGGAAAACCACCCACACTTGAATGGCACAATGACTCAACCAGGTTGAAGGCTCAGGAGAACATAAAGGTCCAAGTTACTGTCTGGAGCATCCAAAATATTTCCTGTGCAAAGATTACTGTCTACCTTGCTGAATTCATGAGTGGCCATTTCAGGATGAATTCGCTATTGAAAAAGAACAGACCACAATACTAATGGCAGGCAGCAGCCTTGCCCTGCCTCAGAACCAGCCGTGAATATTCAGAGAAATGAATACTGCCTCCAAATGGGGCTAAACACTTCCGCATCCATCTGCAGCGGCTGTAGAGGTCTTCATTCAATTTTAACTACCCAGAGCAGACTCCAAGGTGTGCCGACCTTGCTTGGATCACCATGTCTTTGCGTAAGTTTAGCTGGCGTTCAGAGCCAGCGTCACGACCCTGGGACGCAGATTTGAAGGCAGCGCTGCTGCAGGCAGAGAGAGCAACGCTGGAGCGGAGCGGCGCTGCCGCGCCCCGCTCGCGCACATGGGGGAGCTGCGGCCCCGAGCCTGCGGTCCCTGCCCAGCCCCGCTCCGCTCCCGCGGTCCCTGCCCAGCCCCGC